>NC_092123.1:5259109-5559109 GCF_045679555.1 Salvelinus alpinus
TAGATACAAACTGTTATCCAACAGATACAAACTGTTATCCAATAGATACAAACTGTTATCCTACAGATATAAACTGTTATCCTACAGATACCAACTGTTATCCTACAGATATAAACTGTTGTCCTACAGATATAAACTGTTATCCTACAGATTCAAACTGTTATCCTACAGATACAAACTGTTATCCTACAGATATAAACTGTTATCCTACAGATACAAACTGTTATCCCACATATATAAACTGTTATCCTACAGATATAAACTGTTCTGTTATCCTACAGATATAAACTGTTATCCTACAGATATAAACTGTTGTCCTACAGATACAAACAGTTATCCAACAGATACAAACTGTTATCCAACAGATAAACTGTTATCCTACAGATATAAACTGTTATCCAACAGATACAAACTGTTATCCTACAGATAAAAACAGATACCCTTTGCCATTGGAACTATGGCAAACTTATCACCCGAAGTAATTATATGAATGGATTTCAGTTTATATTAATGTAAGTGACATGTCTTTGTTATGCTTATTGGAACAATATTTTGGAATCTGTGTATTTGTGGTCGGTGAGAATGTGTCAGTGTGTGTGTGTGTGCATGCTTGTGTGCGTGCGTGCAAGCACACTCATCGGTGGAGGTTAGGGATGCAAGAAAACTCCATTATCCTCTAAAAGCAGGGCCAGCCAACCTTAAACAGAGACATGCTTTATGCCTGGGCAGCCCGACAAAATGACAGATCCTAAAATGGAGCAGCAAACAGAATCGTCCGCATCCTCTGAGATGCAAGGAACACTGCAGACTTGCTTGTGAATATTTGTTAAAGTAATCTCTGCAGAATAAACAGATCTCTTTTTTCAGTTTGGAAAAAAAACAAAAAACTTTACACACACACACAAACACACACATTTAATGGTGATTCCCCAGCTGTAGTGGTGGTGTCTGAAAGCACAGATGTTCCCTTGCCTCTTACAGACATGGAGGCGTTGCTTGATCTCCCTGCCAGATGTGAACACATCCCTGCCACTTCAGGACAGGAAGTTTACCCAGTCAACAAGACTGCCCATACAATAACACAGCCTTGGTCTTTTCTACGGACAATGGTAAAGTGCTTTGCCTTTTGGGGAATGGCATTTGAAATGAAACAAATGAAATGCAGATTGGATGAATATTAATTAAATAATGAATAGTGTTTTTTTAATCAAACAGAGCAAGATAATCACTGATAGTGAGGATGGTATCATGATTTAATCAATATCAAACTGTACATAGTGTCTTGTCTGTCTGTCTTATTGACGTATAATCTACCTCATACAGACTATAAGCACTGGGCAATTGAAATAACTAAAGCAATTGAGTTTTCAATTAAAACAAAGTGTTTTAACACAATAACGGTATATTGATTTCAAAGCGATAAGACAACATCTGATTGGAAAACGTTTATGTATTTCCTTCCTTGCAAATGATAACTTTGTGGAGAAGCCCATCAACAATCTTCATTACAATAAGATGTAATTACATTGAATGATTTAATAATTATTTCAATTGCATAAGAACTTCTCTTGGCTCTAGTCTGATATTGGTTGCTTTTTTGTGGTTGTGATCAGCCTGTATGTTAAAGATCACAATGTACTTAGTGTGTCTGTCTGTTCAAAAATATCCACAATACATCCCAGTTGCTTGTGTTTAAACAGTTGTGGTAGTACATGTTCACACTGCGTCTGTTTGGTATGTGCCTATATCTGTCTTCCTGTCTGTGGGAAATGTGCATCTGTGAGTGCACTTGTGTGCCCCTGCCTCTACGGCCTTGTATGTGTGTGGCGTCGATCTTGTGGGTGCTTCGGCCCCTCACCCCCAGCTATGTGTGCCTATGCATGTGCCCCTATGCATGTGTGTTTGTGTGTGTTCATCGATAGCATGGCGGATACATCTGCATTAACTTAACCCATTGGGAGAGGCTCCCAGCAGGTAGCTAGCTGTATGTCAGCTTGGGTCGGCACAAATCATCTGGACAGGCAGAAGCGTGAAATCTTTCCAGCCCAGGACAGATGACTTCTCTTGAACCCTCGCTGCCCTACCCTGGCCCTGTGCACTCTGCACGCAGATCCATGGCCAGACCACGGCCAATCCTCAATCCTGGCAGGCGTACCAAATTGCAACCTGTTCCCTATATAGTGCACTACTTTTGTCACTAAATAGGGAATAGGGTGCCATTTGAGACACAGCCTGCACTTGCTTTGACACAGCAGAATGGCAGCAATGCGGTTCAGAGGTTTCAGGTGCAGCATGCAGACCACTTTGCCCTTGTGCCCCGAGACAGGAAACCGTATCCCGCAAACTTGCTGCACCCCATGCAAACAACAACCCCAATAGCAGCCCATGTCCAATCCACTCAGTCTCAAACAAACAGAGTCCCCTCATCCGGCGAGGACCAAACCATCTCCTGATCATCACCCTCTGCTCCTCCCCTTGGACTAAAGAGAGAGAGACAGAGAGAGAGAGAGAGGGAAAAAGAGAGAGACAGAGAAAGACACAGAGAGAGAGAGAGAGAGTGAGAGAGAGAGAGAGAGAGAGAGAGAGAGAGAGAGAGAGAGAGAGAGAGAGAGAGAGAGAGAGAGAGAGAGAGAGAGATCACAGAGAAATGAAACATGGAACATATTTCTAAAATATATAAACACCTACATTTCTCAACACATTTACATATTGGTGACCATTTGTATTGCTCCTACTCAGGTAGAGTAGATAAAGCAGAAGTGATACATGTTCCTCTTTCATAACATACATGTTTCCCATATTGTAGAAACAATTTTGTCAGCTATACATTTGTTTGAAATAAAACACTTGAAGCAAAGTGTAGGCAAACGTCTTTCATTTCAGCGGCGCCTCGTTTCTTAAGCGTGTGTCCTGTTTCTTTAGAGCCCTGTTTCTCACGTATCAGCTGATTGAAATAGTGTTATCTTTTTGTAGTGAGGTGGATGACAGAAACCCTAATGGAAGGCAGGTGTGCTCATGTGTTTGCATTAAGTCCTCAAGTGGGAAAGTGGGTGCAAAGTCAAACCACATGGAGGGGCCAAGCTAGCAGGGAGGTGTGACTGGGCAGCCATGTTGGATCTCCATGAACAAATGTTGCTGCTCCACAGTAGACCCTGTGGCTTCATAGGAAACACATAGCCTCGCTAGTTGCTAGTAGGTGTAGCACTTGGCTGACGGGAGAGAAAGTCTGTATTAATACAGTCAATATGTTTCTTGTGGAGATTTCTTTTCTGGACAATTTCACCAGGACTGTGTACGCAGAAACACACTAGTGTGACAAGTACAAACCCTTTCATCTAAAATGATAAAAGTGTGTAAGCAGTTGTTAAATAGCTGAAATCCACAACAATGAAACTGCCTCGGCCATTTGTGATTTTACAACAACAAAGACATCACTTCAAACAATGAACACTGTTTCATTCCCTCAGACATCAAATCACATCATTGCACGCGTGATAGAACAAATTCTGGATGCTCCTCTGCTCCATTTCAAAAACAAAAACAATGAAACATGTGCCTGGGGCAAACAGTTTCACCTTATGCAGATCTCATCTTTAAAGGATAGCTACAAGGTGCATAGTAGACTGATACATTGTAATGTTCAGTAATCCTCTAATACTTCTAATTCTTGGATAAAGAGTACTTGCTGATTATTCTGACCTGATGTTAGGTGACATGTCACAGCAATGTAGTTTACCACAGTAAATGGTGTATAATTCCTCCTTTACTCATCTGACCATTGAGATTGGCAACCAGTGAAGGATTTCACGTCTTGCCAGTGGCAGTGCATCCTCTTCGGCAAATGGGCTTGAACATTTCACAGACACCGGAACTGTCCAGAATAGGAATCGGATACGCAGGATTCTAGGCTCGTTAACAAATCTACGTCTCTAATAGCATAACAGGCAGAACAGTCATGGCTGTCGGCCTGGGCCATATAACATCCGAGTTGGAACACGGCATTGATGATGTCAGGGGGAGCGTACAGTACACACACACACATACACGCACATTCACACAGAAGCACTCACACACGTGTGTACTCAGGCATGCATGCACGCACAAACACATGCAAGCACACAATAGGCCTATGTCGAAATCAAATCAAATCAAATGTAATTTGTCACATGCGCCGAATACAACAGGTACAACCTTACAGTGAAATGCTTACTTACAAGCCCTTAACCAACAATGCTTTAAGAAGTTTTAACCCCACAAAATAAAATAAGTGTTAAGAAAAAATTATATAAAATAAATAAAAGTAACAAATAATTAAACAGCAGCAGTAAAATAACAAGGAGGCTATATACAGGTGTATTCGGTACAGAGTCAATGTGTGGTTGCACCGGTTAGTCGAGGTAATTGAGGTAATATGTACATGTAGCTAGAGTTAAAGTGACTATGCATAGATTACAAAGAGAGAATAGCAGCAGCGTAAAAGAGGGGTCTGGGTAGCCCTTTAATTAGCCGTTCAGGAGTCTTATGGCTTGGGGGTAGAAGCTGTTAAGAAGCCTTTTGGACCTAAACTTGGCGCTCCGGTACCACTTGCCGTGCGGTAGCAGAGAGAACAGTCTATGACTAGGGTGGCTGCAGTCTTTGACACATTTTAGGGCCTTCCTCTGCCACCGCCTGGTATAGAGGTCCTGGATGGCAGGAAGCTTGGCCCCAGTGATGTACTGGGGCGAATGCACTACCCTCTGTAGTGCCTTGCGGTTGGAAACCAAGCAGTTGACATACCAGGGAGTGATGCAACCAGTCAGGATGCTCATTGTTGATAGCATTAAGTCTCCACAAAAACAGAACAATTTTGGGGGTCATTCACAATGAAAATGATTGACTAAGCGAGGTGTTCCTCATCCTTTTTCAATCAAAACATACATGATCAACTCTTCCGAGAGGAGAGAAAACTGAGAGAAGCTGTGAGACTGTGAGGCCTACATGTGCTGCAGAAGCCTGGGGAACAGGTGAGTTTACTATCCAGGCTCTAGGATGATCACAGGCCTGGCTTATCTGAGCGGACACAGGGAGCTGTGAGTGACACTGCCACACTGTTTTCATCACAGCCCATTTCCAAATGGGAAAAAAACATGCTAATAAGCTGGCGAGAGATGTTTATGAGGAATCCCCTAACAAGCCAACAGACCACTAACAGATGACTGCTGGCTCCTTGCCATGTGATAGCATCAAGCTAGCCCACTTTTACCATACCACATACTGTAGAGCAGAGCTAAATCTAGCCTAGGTTTTCATTTCATGGTCAGTCTAGATCTTTCTACTAGGTTTAGATAGCTGTGCTTAACCCATGTTAGCCTGGGTAGAAAATTCTTAGGCTCTATTCAATACATATCGCGGAAGTTCAACGTTACAACGTGATTAAAATGTTGTTCCCGTGCTAACGCGGCAATGTTCCCGCGTTAGCGTAGACTTAATTTGCGGTTAACGCTGCATATGTCGGCTCAATCGGAAATTACTTATATCGCACAATCGGTAACAGTACATTTTAACTAGCACTTGTATTCCTCCTTGCCTTGCTAGCTTTGCCCTCGTGTGAGTGCTAGCAAGCTAGCAAGCAAGGTAGGTACTGCTGAGTATCCAGTAGGGGATACTGAGTAGGGGATACTCAGCGGCAATATGGCAATATACTGTACACATATGGCAATAGTGTAAAAGCATCTATTATTCACAATAGTAGTAGCATGTATGTCCAGACTTTCAACATCATCTGTGGATATTCAATAATCCATATAGTTATCTCAGCCGTTTGGCAGAAGCAGGATTGCTTCATAGCTATTGTTGTTATCTTTTCCAACTACATTGCCATAGTCAACAAGTAGGATGACTCTATGTTAGTAAAATATCAAAGTGGCAGAGAGATGGAGACGGGAGTGTGACAGTCAGTGGCTTCAGCCTGCCAGGCTGCGTTCTGGGGTTGTGTACACAAAACATCTAATGATAGAGAAGTCCTTCTTTTTGCATCTGGGCTCCTTATGCTTATCTTAGGAGTGACTTCAGAGATAGAAGATGAGCATGAAAGGAAATTACCGCCAATCCTCCCTCTCTCTCCGAATCCAGAAATCTGCTCCAAATTACTTTAAGAGCAATATCAATTTAAACAAGATGCCGCTCCTCTTCCTTCGAGTCTTCTCGACTTCTCCGGGTTCACGACTTTCTCGGCAAACAAGGCCAAGTCGGGAGGAGGAGAGGAGCAGAAGTCATTAAAGTCGCCGGCTGATGGATCGAACATGGCACTTATGCTAATGCCCATCGCTTTAGCAGCCTTGCGTCGCATTCTTGCCTTGCCAGGGCTGTTCGTGGTGGAATGTGTAGTTGTGGCATAGAAGTGGGTGGCCATGTCCCAAAGATGTTGCTCCCAAAGAGCTCCCTATCCATATCAATCTTTCCTTCCCAACAGAACCTATATGTAAAAATACAGCCTCGAGACGACATAGACCTGGATTACCAAGCTAACTATAGTAATATAGCTAAAAGCTATGTAGACTCTCGAAAAGTTCAGGCAATAGAAATGAAGCAATACAATGGCTCAATGCCATTCATAAACAGCACACCCAATGCCCATATATTGTGGTAGGTTGTTACATCTTTTAAAAAAGCATTGATAAAATAGTGAACAACGTATTCTCTGTTTTGAGATGATATACACTCAAAGCACCCAATACATTCTCATCGATCACACAGCATTGTAGGCTGGCACAACAACAATCACAACTACCGGTTTTGCAAGTTTGAGCTAGTGGGGTCTGCTACAGCATGAAATTAGATGTTTCTCTTAATCAACACATCTGTTCAAATGGATATGCCTGAAGAGGGCCAATTTCAACTCGGCTTATGAAGAGCAGTGTTTGTTCAGCTTTAAACGTCGGAGTCACTGTCAGCAAAGCAAAGAAGCGTGGCTGCAAGGGAGCTATTGGCATAGGACAATACAATTCAATAGTGGTTGGGTAAACACTGTGGGAAATTACCATGTCAAATTTCTACAAAATGTTAAGCTCTATCTGTTAATGTCAGTTACGCCCTGTCACTGACCAACTGACTTGACTCTTTCCCATCAAAGCAATTACTTCATTATTATTAACATATACCACATACAGTACCTGATTGCCAATTGAATGCTTTTGAATTCCAATGTTCTTAGATTCCCTAGAACTATGAAACGTATATTTTATTTTACCATCAGTTTCCTTCTCCTTTTTCCTCCCTTATCATGCACACACACGTACGCGCATGCGCACGCGCCCACACACACACATGCGCACAACACACACACGCACACGCACGCACACACACACACACACACACACACACACACACACACACACACACACACACACACACACACACACACACACACACACACACACACACACACACACACACACACACACACACACACACACACACACACACACACACACAGAGAGAAAGACAAAAGACACAGAATGAAGGAGTGTCCAAGTGTCTTATACTCAACCATGATTGGCAGATACAATTGCATGCACATGCATCAGAGTTCCTTTCGCTTAATTTGATGGCTCTCGAGGGGTCAAGGATTTCTTCAATCAAAAAGTCTGAACTATGACACGGAGAATGTCTGTATTCTCCTCCATGAAAACAATTATTTGAATTAAAAGCCAACAGCCTGTTCCCATCTGCACGTGGACTGTCAAACGTCTTGGTGCAACTTCTACTGGCATAAGAAAATAATACGTGGTGTTGAATTTGTGTCAGTGCGACTCAGGAAAATAAGATATCACGTCTTGCTGTCTGCCTGATGTCAGCTTCTCAGATTCAAACCCAAATACCTCATCCCAAGCAGGCAGTAATGGAGGCTGCCAAAATCTGGGGTTCAGCCAAAGTTCATATGTCTACAACCACTAAACAGCTCTCTCTTTCTTATGGACGGATTCAGGCGGTGCTGAAGGACGTCTCTTTGTATGTTATTACGTTGGCCAAACCAAACTCCTGGAGACAACCTTCGCAGCACCCTCAGTAGTATGGGAAGACGGTTTGTTTGGTGTCTTGATCCAGTGCTGTCAACTTGAGTAGATTTATGTAGTACATTCAAGATGGACGCCATATGGGCCCAGCCCAACCTCAGTCTTTAAAAAAATTCTGAAATGGCTAAATTGGGGTTTCTCTGTTCATAAGCCTTTGGACAACATAAGGTAAAAACCAATAGCTACAAATAGCTGAATGTAGTGTCATATTGCATGCTCTGTCCATGATTATATACTGTACCCTTTAACAGAATGGCTTGCCTTACCACAGTTTGTTTGGATGGTTCTTGACGTGTCACCATAGAGTAAGCCTAACACCGTTGTAAAACAACAACCGTAGCATCTTATTAGTGGACTACTGTACTAGCCATTAGCATTGCTAACAGACTCTTAAGGCCTATTCAGAGCCGACTGTATGAAGGCTGAATGGTATATAGGTATACCAGCATGTTCTGCCTGTTTCAAGCCACAACTAAGAAGGAACTTAACTGAAAACCATATTGCACGACCCTTGAAACACGCTTTCAATTTTCCTAAATCGAACACGTGTCAATAAAAACAACAATGTCAACGCTGATACTATTATGGAAGAATGAAGAGAAAGCCTCTTTAATACAATATCTTCCCAAAGTTATTTTCAGGGGGGGATCATTTTGTTTCAGTTCTCTGCTGTACATTAGCAAGATAGATGTGCCATGTTTTGTGTCGGATCAAATAACCTGCGGTAATACCTTAGAAAGCTGGGTTCTGACATCTGCGTTGGTAACACACTAAATAGTCTACAGTACATCGCTCGTTTGTGCAGTCTTTACAGACTCAATTCCCCTTCCTGGCTGTTTGTTATGACCAAGATTATTGTTGGAAATGACTACAATGATCAATCTGATAACAAGAAAGTAAACAATTTGAATAGCAGTGAGCGTTTTACAGAGCAATATCTATAGATGAGTTCAAGGGTAAAACATATATATTTTTATAAATCACTATAAAAAAAATATAGATAGCTTTTTCTTGTGAATTAAATAACCCGAAAGATATACCTACAAATTGAAACCTTGCACAATATAAACCAATGACCTGTGGTGTATCCTAGGCTGATATAGCATTAGAGTCGTGCCATGATTATGGACTAATACTTAATCTCTTGGTATGAGGCATATCAGATGACACTTTTCCCCAGTCAAGTCCAATGAAATCATCTCTCATCACTAGTAAACAAGTACACCGTCTAGCAATGTCCAGCTTTCAGCATGTGCCTTAAACTATTTAGCAGCATGGGTCTGGACTGCGGTGAGACCTCTCTCTCTCTCTCTCTCTCTCTCTCTCTCTCTCTCTCTCTCTCTCTCTCGTTTGTCTCTTTCCCCCTCTCCATATCTCTCCTTCTCTCTCTCTCTTTGAATTGAATAGTGTTCTTCGCTCATGCTCTCGGCGCCATCATCAAACATGAAGCTCTGCGCATTAGGTTACAAGTTGACTAACATTACGGCACAGGATCACAGATGAATGTACATATCTAAAGCCTTGGGTCCCCTAAACTATCACATATCCTCTTCTGTGCTTGATGCATTAACTGTCCAGCTCAATGGAGAGGAGGCTGATGACTGAACGCTGTCTTACGGCAGTTTTTTTAACTCACTTCACACAGTTTACAATGGCTCTGTTCTTCAGTCACCCCGTAATTTAAGAGAGGAGAATGTCATTTCCATAGGCTTCTATCTTTGAGTCTACCCTGGCCTGGCAATGAGAAAGATCTGGCATCTATAAAGATATTGTATACGATTACAGCTAAATCAGTCTTGTGGCTTTTTCCTGGGAAAACTTATGAAGTCCTAAAAGTCTCCCAGGTATGAGTGGGCTCAGCGGGTCAGGAACCCGAGGGCCCAGAAGAAACAAGGAGTGAAACATAATCCGAGCATCAGCGATCCTCTGAATAGTAATGTACTGACTAGAAGGAATGATAACATGATAACTCACGGAGGCTTCTTAAAGCCTACAAATGTACATGACCCGGGCTTTGTAAAGAAGTCATTTTCTCTGATATATATTTCTCTAATTCGTCTGGCACACATTTTTTCAATGGAGGGAAAAAATGAAACTGTTCGGTACACTGTTGCACATATGGTTTAGAAGAATCTACACGGCACTGTGCTCCGCCACATGGCTCTTTCTTTTATGCAATATAAGATGGAAGAAGGGAATGATTGAATCACTTCTCCATTTTGTGCAATGAAGAACTGTTGGTTTACCTGAAATCAATTTCGAGAATAGTGGGGATCCAATTGGCTGTGCGTGCAATCAATCACAAACTGACAGCAGATTTTCATTAGGCAACGGCACTCCTAGGGTCGGTGTAGAAAACTCAGAAAAGTTTGCAAACACAGAACAAGAGCACGGATGAATGGCATATATTTAGTCTAGCATCCAAGACCCTTTGGTGATTTCACATCACAGCCTCGCACCCCGAACAGGGAGCCAAAAGCAACAATTAGATATCGCCTTGATCACTGTGTTGTTCATGTTTATTGAGTTTAGGAGTCAGCTGTAGGTCAAAATCAATCCAACATGGTGGGATCCGATGGGAAGAGGTGAGGATTTATTGAATCAGGGTTGAAAAGAGCTCAGTACTAACCCGATCTGACCACCTCTAAAGTGAAATGGAGGTTTACGGTGGACTAACTGTAAATGTAGATTTTGCTCTGGGGATTTGTAAGTGTGGCATGGAGTCAATGGAGATGCAACAACATGGAAGAACTAAGAGGTGTCCGAAGAATATGCTAGCCACCCTGCTAAAGCAGCACCAATTGGCCCAGTGATCTGATAAATTACAAGTTGAGAGGCTAACAATGCTTTCCCCCAATCAGTTAATTCGCTTGTTGACTATCTTGCCTACAGAAGTTGAATCAATTAGCTATTTAGCTACCCCTGTAGCTAGCTTACTAGCTACTAGCTAGCTAACTGAAATCATACATTTGAGTTGTTAATTAATCTGGGTAATATTCACATTGCACACTATGTATTGTGTTTTTATGGACTAAGACAAAAGAAACACACACAAAAAACAAGAAAGACAGAGTATCGTCAACCCCTCTTATTTTCTCAGGGATGGTATTTGCCACTACATCTTCCTTGAATGAAAGATGGAGTGACTTCGTTCTGTCTCTGAACTGCAGCCAGAGTACCTCCTCTCTCCTCCTATCTTCTCCTCTAGTCTACAAGCACCCTGTGAAGTTCATTAGAGGAGCCCATAGGGGGTGTCCTGCTTTGGGACGGCCTATAACTCTCTCGTCCTGTGAACCCTGCAGTGGTTCCAAACTACATTGCTCCTCACCGCACCGCAGCTGGAACCAATTAACACAACTGGTAGGATTCAGTTGGAGGGCTCAACACCAAGAAGGCTCATATTTAGCCATCCCCACAGGATGAGGCCAAGCTCTTACCTGACAGGCTCTCTGATAAGATATATTGGGTATATACCGTACGTTCACAGACAATGACCTGATGTAACTCGTGCATTTAGTTATGCACTGTCTTAAAGGGGATGCTTGGCTGACGTGGAGAAAGATGGCAATAGCGGAGTCGGGGATCTCGATGAAAATGGGGCGCACATTCCTCCTCCGTGTCACCCCAGCGTGCAATGATATATCTCCACCGTGGAAAAGCCTCTCATCCAGCCACGCGTTCCCGGTTCTGCACTCCCTTCCGCAAAGCGGAGTTTCACTCACAACATGATTAATTAGCTAAAGTGGGGCAGACATCAGTCTTCCCACAATTCCCTGTGCGCACGGTGGGACTGGGTGAGGGGGGAGGAGCGGCAGGGTGGGTGCGAGGATGCTTGTGAGGAAGCCAGGCACGACTAGAGTCTCCCTCACTATTGGAGGGGTACCACTGCATTGCATGATGACATCCCTGCACAACACGTCACAGTCATCAGAGGAAACACCTATCTGTGCCATTAGATTACTGTAATTAGACTGCAACCCCCATCTGAATCAACCTCCTCAGTCTGTTTGTTTCCCAACCTATCTCTGAGCCCTCACCATCCTGCCTGTATTGATGGCGCTTACAGAGGCTTTACTTGGCAACATTTCTCATGTTAGCGCAAGAAAACAAACCGAAACTCACAACACACGAGTGTGATTGAGACTCAAGGTTTCAAAGGCTATATTGCTAGCCTGCATTCAGATACGATGCCTCATGGGAAAGACGTGATATCAAGCGATCAAACAGGACATGGATGTCTAGGTCTGGTCAACCATCTCTATCCTCTCTGGCTTTTTCTAAAATAAATAAGGTAACACAGCAAAAATACCCCCAGCTTACTTTTTAGGGATCCTTAGAGGATGCTACTATTTTCACCTGTACTTTTGTCCATAGATAAGATCTGGTCCATTCGTGCCTGTCGGGGCTAGATTGGGACAGCCTGCTTGAGGGATGGGAGGTAGGGGGATAGGGGAATGGGGAATCAGGGGTGGGTGTCCAGAGTTTATCCCTCACTCTTATCAGGACAGTGTCTGCTGTCAGGGCAGAGGAACAGCCTTCCTGGTGCCATGCTAATGACAGTCCTCCACCCCCTCTGCCACAAGGTCAGGTTCCCCCTACTTCATCATCCTCCAGCAGATCAGGACAGCTTACAGTCAGTGCCTCCTAGACATGACAGGAGTCTGGATCGGTATCTGTTGTGGTAGCTAAAGGTGTCCTCAGTTTAAATGGTCTGCTTTGGATCCTGGATCCAAATACCGTAGGTGGCAATTATCAATGGAAAGAAGTCTCTCTTTTGTTAACTGTTTAATTACACAGGAGACTATACTCAAGCCCTATCTAGTAGTTGTTGCTTGTAATTGGCTGCAATTAAAGAAAGGTTTTCTGCTATTAGGCCTAACAGCAGTGGTGCTGTTTCCTGGTCCAGTGCAGTGGTGGCGGCTGCTTGTGAAGGCGGTGTGTGTCATGAGTCAGTGACGGGGGAGATAGTGTAGACGATACAGATGCTATCTGCGTGCTTGACTGCTTTTTGCTGCTTTCTATGGGGTCCCATTATCTCCTGGGGCAACAGAGGCGACATGGATGTGACATGTTGGTAATCAGGGTATAAGTGATATGGATTCTAACATGTATTTTTAAATGTAATTATAGGGAAATATGCAATCGGAAACATTGACAAAATACAGGCATAAAGCAAAGATCAAGTGGAGAGGAAGAAAGATAGAGGCGACGTCATATCAGCCGATTTCAACTACGTGAACATGAACCTTGTAGTCAAGACCTCCAGGGAACATTACTTCACACAACTAGGAACAGTCTTGGGCAAATTTCAGTGTCACTTCCAAAAAAGTGAGTGTTTGTGCAACATGAGTGGTTTTAGCTTACTCTTGCCAAACTGTGCTGCTGTTGTGATATGTTAGATGCACTTTGGCTGCCACACCTGGCAAGGATCTTTTGGAGAAAACCCGTGGACATGCCAGGAAGTATGGAAATATGGAGAGGACTTTCCTTGGTTTCCTACCAGTTTCTCACCAGATACCAACAAACTCAGGATAATATGTCTTCCCTGGCATGACTCTATGGAGATCACAGACATCAAAGCACCATGGGTATCCGCCTCGTATTTCCTATGCAAACAAATATGGGTCAACGTTATAGCCTTCATACACACTCGGTCAGACCCCCATAGTGAGATCTCTGTATGAACAGACGGTGCCTTTTCTCGTCTGTGGCCAGCAAGCTAATGTTATTACAATCCTTGAGGTGAGGGAATACTTATACGTCTCGGTATACAGTAGGTGGGGTTACTCAGTCAAAGCTTGGATTCCTGGAACCAGAAGTTGAAAAGGATGGCAGCAAAAAAAGGTTGGATATTCGAAACACTCCTCGATATGGCCATGAAAGAGATTTGTCATAATTTAATTTCAAAAAGCTTATGGTGAACAAGTCGTTTATTATGATATTTGATGAGGATGGAGGTCTGGTGTGGCAGAGCAATTGGGTTGACAATTTTAGCTTGTATTTAGTCATCCCAGGCACGGATGGAATGTTTCTTTTTCTTAGCCTTGTTTTAGTTAAGGATATTTTTATGGACTAATCGAAGTAGTACTTTTAACCCGACAATAGAAGGAGTAGACCGAAAGTACCTGTATGTCAAGCGCTAGTATGGGCAGGGAAACAGTTCTTCTGCCTTTGTTCAAGAACGTCCATTTTCCTGAGTTTTAAACAGCTAGGATAAGTCATGTTGGCCCACACGTTTCCCTCTTTTTTAACAACAAAGCAGAGGACGCTATTGCAATTTTACCACAAGCTTTGTCTTTCTGCTGTCTCTCAAGTGCGTGGAGCACTAGAGAGTTAATGGTGACATCTGTTAGACCTTATAAACTTCATGGATGGCCAAAAATAAAGTTATTGAGCTGGGCCCCCTGTGTTAAAGGGAATCAGCTGGCAGACAAATGTGAGATTCCTTCTCTATTAGGCTCGTTGGGAAATCCACTTGCTGGTGAAGACAGTTCAGGAACCAATTGCTCTCTACCTCTTTGAATTCAAAAGCAGCTAGGTTTTTGACTTAATGGCAGATGCAACACTATGCACATACAGTACCATATCACAACCCCCATCTCAGCTCTCAATCTCCCTCTTAGGAATGTACCCTTTTCAAATCTGTTCATCTTTATCTCTCCCACGATGGGTTGATGCATACCCGCCCTTCAGAAAGCCTAGAGAAATCCCTCTAGTCCCGCATTACAGTGACTTGCCACGTTTGCAAAAATCTGAATTATAAATAAAATGTAATGATGCTATTATCTTCCTCTTACTTTTCGTGAGCAGTTTCTCCTCACCTTTCTATTTGAATAATGAATTATAATCACAGGGGCTCTCCAGGCCCCTGTTCTGGAAAAGTAAAAAGGCTATTATCCAGTTGTCAGCTCCCAGGAGCCGTGGGAGAGATGGAGCGATGATGCTGACACACACGTACACGTACACACACACACACACGTACACACACACACACACACGTACACACACACACACGTACACACACACACACACACACACACACACACACACACACACACACACACACACACACACACACACACACACACACACACACACACACACACACACACACACACACACACACACACACACACACACACACACACACACACACATGCTCTATAGCTCTGTCTGCAGCAATTTCAGGCTCAGCAGAAACAGAAAATTACCAGGCAATTCAAGACCGTAAGTCAGCACGGGCATGTAACGACACCAATTTCTATCCGCAATATAACTAATATTGTTTTATTATTACGGTACATGATTGTGTCCTGGGTGGTGATAGTGTCCGTAGTTTTACAATACTATCCTTAAAACAGCTTATGCAAACCAACGTCTGAGCTTGTGTGTGTTTGTGTGCATTCGTGAGAAAGATACTAGATCCCTGATTTAAAGTCAGGTATGTTACGGTTTACACATTTGGATCTGCGATTTCGTGCTATCTGAGACTGGATTTCACTCTTGCGTTGTAAGACGTTGCTAAATAGGTAATGGCCATAAAAACGTCAGGTCAAAGGTTTGGGTTTCAGTGTAAAGTGAATGTAATAATTTAGGAATGCGCTGGCTGGATGACTGAGTGAGTTCTCCATGAAGTCTATTTTCAGGGCAGACAGACACTGCAGACAGATATCTAATCTGTCTGGATTTACATTTACAGGCTGCTTGGCGTCTGATGTCAGGATGCAGGCCTAAACGTCGGCCTCCGTTGAGTGTGTTCACTCATGTCTAGAACATTATTATCCTCTGTTGGGAATGTAATAGAGAGAGGGCCTTGGCAACGGGCTAACACGCCACACTGCACAAAGACATGGCTTCGAAATCAACTGGACCCATTTTGATTGACAGATATTTACTATATGTATCATTTATGAGTGAATATTGGATCAAAATGTCAATATTGTGAGGATTTATCTATTTCGTTTTAATATCAAAGAAAAGGTGAATATCTCTACGGGAACATATTTCTCTGCATAAAATATGGTTTGATAAAGTCTGATACAGTCTGATACAGTCTGATACAGTTTCATACAGTTGTATACAGTTTGATACAGTTGTATACAGTTGTATACAGTTTTATATCGTTTTTTACAGTTTTAGACAGCGCTTGAATCACAGTGTCAGATAATCTGGTTTGTGTCAACACTAGAGGTGATATTGGGCCCATACTAGGACACAGACTATAGGGGCCATCTTGTTTATTATGCATTGTTATCTCCCTTGATAAACTGGACCGGCTCCCTTCCTCTGAGCACAACAAAGCATCTTTGCAATTCAATTTATCACAGAGCGCTGAATATCAAGCAGCAAAGAACATCATGCCCAACTGACCTCTTTCCCCTTTATTTCTCACCTATTTAGGCAGCCATTGAACGGTAATTTCTCAACAGCACCCCAGTGACTGTCATTACAAAGCCTGGGCCAGCCAGCCATAATTACTCCATGCAAATGCCATATCCCCTATTTATGTGGGAGACTAGGAGTGGATGTCTTCTATGGCTCTGGGTTTTTATCACTACCAGCACACATCTGGGGTCGAGGAGGAGGACGCAAGCCGCAAAAAATACACATGCAGAAAAAAGGCATCCATTTATGTCGCTTGTTTGGCTTGTCTTATACATACTCACATACAAGAAGAGTGTGAGGAAGCGCACACACACACACACACACACACACACACACACACACACACACACACACACACACACACACACACACACACACACACACACACACACACACACACACACACACACACACACACACACACACACACACACACACACACACACACACACACACACACACACACACAAAGTGTCGTCTCACAGAGCGAACCTGCATTGCTCTGACATATCCCCGTGACATAGGTTATGTTTGCCAGCTGGTGGGAACAGCTGTACCAGTGAGTTTGCCATCAAATGGCAACGTGCACTTGGCTGCCAACCAAAGTGCTCGATTGGAAAAGCTGTTCTCATGGTGCCTGGTGCTCCTCCAGTCCTTCAATGTGATTGGCTGCTGACACAGTGAGCAGGTTCAGGGGATATGTGCTGGTGTCATCCGCTACAGTGCCTCTTCCTTGCTCTCCCAAGTGGCCCTTTGTCTGGGGCTGGTTCTGCTGCCATGCATGGCCAAGCAAACATGCTGCTGTAGAGAGAACCCTGATGGTGAGATGGAGGAGGTAAAAACGCATGAACAAAACGGCAGAGGAAGACGGAGACAGAAAAGCCAGTTTGGGTTGTTTGATGTTTTCATCAAAGAACTACATTTTGATCCAACTGACCAATAGTATTCTACTTTTTACTCCTATGCATGTCCCCCCACGTAGACTGCTGAGGGAGCTGTTATTCATCTCATCTTTCACAAATAAGCAACTTAGGCATACTAGAAACTAGGTACATTATTCCATAAGAAGACAGCAACAAAAAAAACGATCTATGGTCTGAGCTACCTGGCTGCGAAGCTTCCTGCAAAGTGTCCCTGAGAGCTAGATAATTGTACACTACCTTCCGGTTATTATGCCAACAAGCCATCACAAACAGTAGTAGTTGCGGATGATGAATGGCAAATGTTAGCGTGAGGGAAATTACTTTTTTTAGGGGGGCGGTTCACTTGTTGTCTGGCACAGGTTCCAGCGCCAAAGCTATCTATTTAGAATTGGTTTAGGAATTGATTGATTTCACTGGAGAGCGCTGTGGTGCGCTGTGGCTAAGGAGAGGGCCTAGCCAGTGAGAGAATCAATTAATCAGAATGAGAGAGCCATTGATGAGCTGACTGGCAGGTCCTAGTGTTTCCCTGTGGATGAGGGATGAGGGCTATTATGGGGACATCTCAGCTGTGTTATTCCTCCAGTCAGAGGAGCTTCCTTCTCTCACATTAATGGGGATGTTCAGCCTTCCTCTGTATTGTCTGCTCAGAGAGGGCTATTTAGGTAGGAGGATACATGGACATTAAATGTAGCCACTTGAGCACGTAAGTCCCTTTAATCAAAATGTTTATTTAGTAACACAAGTGCTTTAGAATCATTACAGCATTGTATCATTTGAAGTGCAGCAGAACACGGGACATTACAACACTTTTACGTCATTTAGCAGACACTCTTATCCAGAGCGACTTACAGGAGCAATTAGGGTTAAGTGCCTTGCTCAAAGGCACATCGGCAAATTTTTCACCTAGTCGGCTCAGGGATTCAAACCAGCGACCTTTCGGTTATTGACCCAACACTCTTAACCGCTAGGCTACCTGCCGCCCCAAATTCTATAATGTAACACTTTAGCAAGAGAACTATCAATTCGCC
Source organism: Salvelinus alpinus (assembly GCF_045679555.1). Classification (NCBI taxonomy): domain Eukaryota; kingdom Metazoa; phylum Chordata; class Actinopteri; order Salmoniformes; family Salmonidae; genus Salvelinus; species Salvelinus alpinus. The sequence goes on from NC_092123.1 coordinate 5,277,500, forward strand.
TTTTTAGGTTTAAATATATGGCTTAGTATCATATTTGACTTGATTGTATGAAAATCTAAATGTACTTTTGCATATGGCAGTTTAAACCGGTCTGGTTCAGGGGCCCGCTGGACTCATCAGTATTGATGTTGTCCCATGAGAAATGGTCAACAACACGAACAAGGATTCCACATAATTCTGGGATCATGAGAAACTAGTCTTTCTTCATTCATGTCACATCTGTAGTGTCCAAACCCGCTTCTAACCTCTCCCCCAGGTCTGATCAGAGAGGGCAGGAAATGACCTCATTCCTGACCCCAGGAAGAGCTTGAAAGAGAAAAAGAGAGTTCACTGAGACAAGACTGCACGCATGGGTGTGTTTGGATTGGCCTCTTTTAGAATCAGTAGTCTGGTCAACTTAAAGCTGATGACACCTACTGCACTAAATACTTTCACTTTCACAATCTTTCACTTTTGATCTAAACTAATCTGAATAATACAAACCTGACTTCTGTGATGATATTTTTTCTTTGTTTGCTGATCCCAAAAATCCCATGTCTGTTTCCTGCCATCCGATTGGCCAGACCGATTATATGACAGCTCCAGACCGGGCGTGTCTGCACTGTCCAATGGCCATCTCCGCTCATTCATTTGTCGATAATGATTTTGGAACACGGCGGCTAATAGGGAATTATGGGACATTATGGGAGAGCGCAGGCGTCTCCTGACACCTGATTTATGTCATGCACGATGACATCAGCGAGATCATCGCCAGCGAGAGGGGCACTGATAAAAGAACACTTAGATTGGAGCGAGCAGGATGATGAACGAGCCACAATTCTTACCTACGCCGAGGCTCCAGCTCCGGCCATTTAGCTAATGTAGCGAGTCATTGTGTGCCCAGGGACTATGTGTGCAAGCAGGTTGGACATTTCAAATGAATGACACCAGCCTAGCTATATGAGCTGGAGGTTGACCCTGCATAATACGAACATATAGGATTAACCTTGCCTGTCAGAGGGGACTATTGTTGTCCCGATGCTGTTGGGAGTATGGAGTAAGGCATGGCTGAAAAGAGATATTTCTAAGACTCATATAGCCGTGCTATTCGTGAATTATATTTTCACATGGGTCGGGGATAAGCCTTGTATTAGGATTAAAGGATTCCAAATGGTGAGACTTTCATAAATCGTATTAAAGCATGGATAGGGATAGTCGTGGGGAGAAAGCAGGAATGAATTAAAATTGGTGAATTTGATGGCTGAGGATGCTGTGATGGAGATGAAGAGAGACGTGAAAAGGTGGAAGTGTTGAGTAGACAGCTCTGTAAAGACGATGGCTTCTTTTCAACAGTCTAAAGTGGCTTCCTCTCCTTGTCTCATTCGCTCTTCTGCTTCCAGAGGCTGCTGTAGAAGAGAAGGAGAATTGAGGATGAGGTGTTGAGTGGAGTGTCTCTGTAAAGACAATGTGCCTGGGATTACAGATTGTCACTGTATGAAAGACAGGAAGAACAATTAGACATTGAGGAAACCCACCAAGAAAAAACTTCAGAGCCAGTCGACAGCATTAAACAATGAATAACAATAGTAGAGACACAGAAATCATTGATATTGCATTAAGAGAGGATACCCTGGGCATTTTTTCCCATTGTATAACATTAATATACATGCAAAGTTCAGTAACACCAGTATCAGTGAATCAGCAGTATCCCTTACTAACTTAGAAGCAGCACTCAAAACTGACCCTATAGCGGGGATCCTTTTTTCAGGCACGGGACGATTTTTCCTTGAGCGGATGGTCAGGGGGTCGGAAGATAATTACGAATAATTTGTAGACTGCAGATTGACCACAAGAAGCCTAAACAGATATTACATTTGACTAAAACATTAATTTCAAACCTTGCTTCCATTTGTATACAATCACGTGTCTCTCTATTATGCGTGGGAATACTTGCGAATTTTTCGAAATTGATATCACTTGGAGCTAATTTCCTGGTGTTTTTACAGTTTTTACAACAATTACATTTTTTATTTATTTCTTTATTTATGCTCAGAAAACTTTGGGTAGCCAAATAAAACTAGGCCAAATTCGGCCCGCGGGCCGCCAGTTGAGGAACCCTGCCCTATACCCTTCCTATGATTTCCCCATTTGGGTGACCCTATATTCATTAAAGGGGGATTTCAGCACATTACAGAGGAAGAAGAGCCCCTTGGAGATTGTGTTTGCTCTTCGGGCCCCTGCCTATAATTCTGTCAGCCTGTTAGGCCGAGAGGGGAGGGAGGGGAGGGCCCAGACACCCAGGTTTTATTAGTGACACCAGCTGCACTTCTCTTTTCTCTATAAAAGGTAATTACAGCCAGTGGTAACAAGCTAATTGATTGCTAATTAGATAAATCAGCCCCTCTAAGTGCTGTCACGATGTGACGGATAGTGACAGGAGTCATGTGACCTAAACAGGAGGTGACGGGCTTAGAGGAGGGTGTGTGGGGGGGGGGGGGGGGGGGTAGGTGTGTGTGTGTCTTCCAGGGCTGTGCTGAGGTGAACACTCGAGGTGAAGGCTCAAGAGGGGCAGACATGGCCGCGTTCCCTGAGTGACAATGTACGTCAATTGCAATTGGGGGTGGCTGCGGCAAAAGGGCCGAGCAAACATGATTGATTCAATGACGATTGTCAGAGAAGGAAATGAGAATTGAATGGAGAGCTCCCCAGCCTGCTGTTGACTCCCTGAGCGCGCAGCTCACCCCCGACTTTCACATGCAAATGAGGCCCAGACTGTGCCTCTCGCCTGCCTCCGCTTCAGACCTAAAAGAGAGCAGCCCACAGCAGAAGGCTGGAGGGAAGTAGGGAGGGGAGGAAGAGAGGGAGGGAGGGGAGGAGGGTTTGGGAGGTGATGAATAGACGCTTGATCCGTGACAAGGGAAACTACATACAAATCTACATTTATTTTCTAAAAGATTGTCCCTGAATATAAGGACTCTGAGATTTCCACCTACATCTGAGAGGAAGAATATCCTGTCTGTATAACTACCATTGGTTGAAAAATTTCACGTTGGAAATGTCACACATACTATAGGTCTGCTGAGTCATTGACCCTTCAACCCTGACACACCCCAAAATGTGTCCTTAATGTGTCCAGTTCAAAGCACTCAATTACATTTCTATAGCGTTTTAATTTATAGCGTACCATCATGTATAGATAAACCCGCAAAATATCTGTCTGTAGATTAATAACAGTAAGTCACACTGGATAAGACTGTCTGCTAAATGACAAAAATTGAATTTGCATTAATCATAATATGTTCATTTTGTGACTATGCAGTAATGAATGTGACAGTAGGATAGGATATCACATCTCCTAGGAACATGCAAGTGGAAAATCCATCTGACAATGTATTCTACCACTGACTGTTGGATGTATTGGACTCTTCGTTTGGAGATTCATTGGCTAAAGAGATCCAAGCCACCATGCTGCCAGTATTTAATCCTACTCATTATGCGGAGATGTTTGAGCCGTTGCTATAGCAACAGAGGGTATTGTTTGAAAGTAGGCCTGGTTCCCTGTATCCCTACCCCAAAACAACCAATGAAACGAAGAGCAAAGAAAACCGATCACCTCTATATCATCAGCAAACTTTAGCAATATATTCAGTGAAATGGAAATACGGCTATGATATTTTATAGCATTGACCATTTCTCCAAACAAATAATAGATGACAGACTTCCTATGCTCTCTTTGTGGCCAATGCAATGCTTTTTGAACCAGTTACCGTCACTAATTGGGGGTGTCACTTAACCCTGTTCGGGTCCCTCTCCACGCTTGGCTTCCATCCAAAAAACGTCCCTGTGCACAAGAGGTCCCGTTTATAGGGATCTAATTGCATGTCAAAGAGGAGCAAAAATTACTTTAAAAATACAGCTAATGTCATAAAATTATTTCTGTGTATCACAAATATCAAATTTGATGTAATGTGCCAACTGCACAGAGAGAGACCGACACAGACAGACAGATGAACAGAGTGGAAAAGTGAGCGAGCGATTGAGAGGAAGAGTGAGGGAGAGAGAAAGAGAGAGACAGGGACAGAGGCAGAGACAGCGAAAGAGAAAGAGAAAGAGAGAGAGAGAGAGAGAGAGAGAGAGAGAGAGAGAGAGAGAGAGAGAGAGAGAGAGAGAGAGAGAGAGAGAGAGAGAGAGAGAGAGAGAGAGAGAGAGAGAGATTCTGCAGGGTGGGTTGAAGTGCTGAGTGCTGGGAGCCTACATTAGCATTAGCTCGTGACATAGCCCATGCAGCAATGATAAATCCAAAGCCCTGGTAAAAATATGTCCCTATCTACATTTACATTTACATTTAAGTCATTTAGCAGACGCTCTTATCCAGAGCGACTTACAAATTGGTGCATTCACCTTATGATATCCAGTGGAACAACCACTTTACAATAGTGCATCTAACTCTTTTAAGGGGGGGGGGGGGGGGTTAGAAGGATTACTTTATCCTATCCTAGGTATTCCTTAAAGAGGTGGGGTTTCAGGTGTCTCCGGAAGGTGGTGATTGACTCCGCTGACCTGGCGTCGTGAGGGAGTTTGTTCCACCATTGGGGTGCCAGAGCAGCGAACAGTTTTGACTGGGCTGAGCGGGAACTGTACTTCCTCAGAGGTAGGGAGGCGAGCAGGCCAGAGGTGGATGAACGCAGTGCCCTTGTTTGGGTGTAGGGCCTGATCAGAGCCTGAAGGTACGGAGGTGCCGTTCCCCTCACAGCTCCGTAGGCAAGCACCATGGTCTTGTAGCGGATGCGAGCTTCAACTGGAAGCCAGTGGAGAGAGCGGAGGAGCGGGGTGACGTGAGAGAACTAACTACTACTGCTACTGGTGCGACGCTCAACCTTACGATACCCAGGGGCCCCATGCCTTTAGCTGTGGAGCATTCACGTGGCCACTGCACCTCTCCCTCTAGCCCTCTAGCTCATCCATGGGAAATGCAGGAGCTAGAGAGGCTATTGAGTTACATCCCTGCTGGCATGCGACATGCCCATTCTACACATGCTGCCGGCGGCGCAGTGGGTGGCACGGACCAGGCCAGGCTGTGCAGTTGTTTGGCGATTTACGACACGCGGGTCAAAGGTTTGTTGGAATGAACTAGTTAGTGCACGTCTAAAATAGGGGCCTGAACCCCTCCCCTCCCACCTGCCTGAGAGCTGAAGATAGGATAGGACAGCGGGGGCTGGCGGGCGGTACTCACATACTCTCTGATGAAGGCTTGTTGTTCGGTGTAAATCCCTGCCCATTTATGCCTGGCCTCATGTTTGTGTTTGTTTCACCCTATGTGGAAAGCAGATATCCTGTTACTCCAGGGGGAAGGTAGCCTATAGATTTAAATCCACAAGGCACCTGTCAATTTCAATTTACAGGTACTGATATGGCAGCTCGTTGCAATTTTCAAGAGGTTATAACTGGAGTGATAATATCATGTTTTATTATCACCAGTAGGCCGGTCTGTCAGTCCTGCCGAGTAAGAGTAGACATGATCTTTTATGTGTTGTCCACAGTCTCTTAGAGCTTGCCTTGGCCTACGAGCGTCAAAGCTCAAAACCACAGACATGGCTGTAGCTCACTAAACACGACAGACATGGCGGTAGCTCACTAAAGACCACAGACATGGCTGTAGCTCACTAAAGACCACAGACATGGCGGTAGCTCACTAAAGACCACAGACATGGCTGTAGCTCACTAAACACCACAGACATGGCGGTAGCTCACTAAACACCACAGACATGGCTGTAGCTCACTAAAGACCACAGACATGGCTGTAGCTCACTAAACACCACAGACATGGCTGTAGCTCACTAAACACCACAGGCATGGCTGTAGCTCACTAAAGACCAAATAAATGGCTGTAGCTCACTAAAGACCACAGACATGGCTGTAGCTCACTAAACACCACAGACATGGCTGTAGCTCACTAAAGACCACAGACATGGATGTAGCTCACTAAACACCACAGACATGGCTGTAGCTCACGAAAGACCAAATAAATGGCTGTAGCTCACTAAACACCACAGACATGGATGTAGCTCACTAAACACCACAGACATGGCTGTAGCTCACGAAAGACCAAATAAATGGCTGTAGCTCACTAAAGACCACAGACATGGCTGTAGCTCACTAAAGACCACAGACATGTCTGTAGCTCACTAAAGACCACAGACATGGATGTAACTCACTAAAGACCAAATAAATGTCTGTAGCTCACTAAAGACCAAAGAAATGGCTGTAGCTCACTAAATACCATGTAGCTCACTAAACATCACAGACATGACTGTAGCTCACTAAAGACCACAGACATGGATGTAGCTCACTAAACACCACCGACATTGCTGTAGCTCACTAAAGACCACAGACATGGCCGTAGCTCACTAAAGACCACAGACATGACTGTAGCTCACTAAAGACCAAATAAATGGCTGTAGCTCACTAAAGACCACAGACATGGCTGTAGCTCACTAAACACCACAGACATTGCTGTAGCTCACTAAAGACCACCGACATGGCTGTAGCTCACTAAACACCACAGACATGGCTGTAGCTCACTAAAGACCACAGACATGGCTGTAGCTCACTAAAGACCACAGACATGACTGTAGCTCACTAAAGACCACAGACATGGATGTAGCTCACTAAACACCACCGACATTGCTGTAGCTCACTAAAGACCACAGACATTGCTGTAGCTCACTAAAGACCACAGACATGGCTGTAGCTCACTAAACACCACAAACATGGCTGTAGCTCACTAAAGACCACAGACATGGCTGTAGCTCACTAAAGACCACATACATGGCTGTAGCACACTAAAGACCACAGACATGGCTGTAGCTCACTAAAGACCACATACATGGTTGTAGCACACTAAAGACCACAGACATTGCTGTAGCTCACTAAAGACCACAGACATGGCTGTAGCTCACTAAACACCACAGACATGGCTGTAGCTCACTAAAGACCACCGACATGGCTGTAGCTCACTAAAGACCACAGACATGGCTGTAGCACACTAAAGACCACAGACATGGCTGTAGCTCACTAAAGACCACAGACATGGCTGTAGCTCACTAAAGACCACAGACATGACTGTAGCTCACTAAAGACCACAGACATGGCTGTAGCTCACTAAAGACCACAGACATGACTGTAGCTCACTAAAGACCATGTAGCTCACTAAACATCACAGACATGGTTGTAGCTCACTAAAGACCACAGACATGGATGTAGCTCACTAAAGACCACAGACATGGCTGTAGCTCACTAAAGACCACAGACATGGCTGAAGCTCACTAAAGACCACAGACATGACTGTAGCTCACTAAAGACCACAGACATGGCTGTAGCTCACTAAAGACCACAGACATGGCTGTAGCTCACTAAAGACCACAGACATGACTGTAGCTCACTAAAGACCACAGACATGGCGGTAGCTCACTAAAGCCATGATCCTTCTTTTTCCCCTTTTCTTCTCTTTTTTGGAGAAGTGACACCGTGTGGGACATCGCTGTCTAGACACCTCGCATGAAAGGAGAGGAGCCCGAAACTTCCGAGGCTTCCTCCCCATCATTGTTTGATATCCCTCAACCTTTCTTTCCCTCTGTCTGGCCTCTTTTGTGGGGAAACAATACGCTGCCACTGTCGCTTCCTAAACATGTAGGGGTGTTACAATTTCCTGCAATCGCCACCGACAGGGGGGCCACCCCAAAACCGGTCATGCCAATCAGGGAAGAGTTCAAACGCCAGGGAATACCCCCACCACCACTACCCGGGAACGCCGGGAAGGCTTCACTCCAGTGAGCACGGAAAGATCCCGAGAAGTGTCAGTCAAAACACAAGGCAACCAGGGTCAAGTTTCTGGGAAAACAGCCGTTCCACGCAGGGAGCCGCACTATGGGCCAAGACCGATCTATACACATAGACATACTTCAGCTATACTGTTTTCATTCATGATTTTGTTTAGGAGCCAAACGTCCAAAAATGTCTCAACAATGGCAATCCCTAACCCTCATTTTGGGGGTTAATTGTCACATTGATGATGGTGAGACTGAACTTTTCATATAAACGTTGCTAGCTACTTTTGGGAGGTTTTCGGAGAACATCGGTCTGAAACCTTCAGAGGCCGTCCCATAGCAGAGTGTGTGTGTTTAGGTTTGGACAGGGTGTCACGTCTGCACATTTAGCGGTTCCATTGATGACGGCGTCTCTTTCCCACACCCTCTTCTCACACACACACACACACACACACACACACACACACACACACACACACACACACACACACACACACACACACACACACACACACACACACACACACACACACACACACACACACACACACACACACACACACACACACACACACACACCGTTCCATTCCATCCCATCACTGTGCCCCAACGTTCTCCTTGCTTATCACTCACTGGCTACATCTCCACCCCACACAGGAGGAGAGCCCTACACACACTTTAATGTATTCAGCCTGCGCTCAAAGCCTCCATTACAATGAGCACCCAGACAATAAAACGTGCACAATGAAAATGTTAATTTCCCTTATTATCATTCCCCTTAATTATTTGTTGTGACTGATAATTGCATACAGCGCATTTGATATCAGCAATAACCTTCTGCCTAGCGTTGTCTAGGGGGCTTGTTGAGAGTCGCTCCCCAGGCATGCCCACCCTTTTATCAAGACAAAGGCGAGCCGACGCACACATAACCTTTCTGACGCTGCCTCCTTGCCTCCCTCCGTCGCACCCATAAAATAAATAAATATTATAGATTAATTAATCCACTCTGATTATAATTTGCGTCTCGGGGTTGTGAAAGACTTCTCTTACAGTATATTGCTATTATCCCAGTTTGTACAGTGAGGAGGATGATGGCGGATTATGCTTGGCCCTGGGTGAGGCGTTTGGTGAGGCTTCTTCAGTCTCATTAATTAGCAGTAGGGCTGTACGATATTACTACATGGCTGAGAGTCTGCCACAAACACACATCGCCTGGTGCTGTTTTGGAGAAGTAAGCAAACATAAATAAATAAAGAATTCAAAAGGTTTTGTTTTGCCTGTCCAATTCCTAAGCGATATGCTTGTGGAAAACTTTTCAGCTTTATCAAATTGTTTTGACTCGCAATATGTTAGTTGTGCAGCTATTGCACCGATAATGAACAGGGTCCACGGAGAAGTGTTTATACTGTCTTGTGATTGTTATATTTCCAATTGCTATTAACAGAAAGGACTGCTCACTGATTTGGCAAAACTAGCCTACCATTTAAAAATAATGCATCGATGTCAACTCTAATATACATATGAATAACACAAACACATTTCTCAAACATAATCTCAATAACATAACATGTGGGAATTAGGATTTGTACTCTTCCTTTCAAATGGATTGAGACATGAGGCACAGTTTGTAATGACTTGAATAAAATGAAAATGTGTTGTCTTGCAGTCTAATGCAAATTGTCTAAAATGGACACTTTTGGGGGGCCTCTGTGATGTAAACGAGCTGATATGTTGCACGGCACAAAAGCCTTCACCGTGCTGACTGAAGAGGAGCTTATGTTTCATTAGCATAAAAATGAGTGAATATTGAGAGAGAGAGAGAGAGAGAGAGAGAGAGAGAGAGAGAGAGAGAGAGGAAGGCCAAGTGTCAACAAACGAGCGAGTGAAACACATGGGAGGAAACCTGAGTAGCTCACCAGTCAAAACATCCATTTCACATCTATCTATCATATGGCTGAGAGCCTTCAGTCCCAGATAACACACAACTACCTCTGCGTATGGTGATTAAGCTGCTGTAGGGGCTTCATTTCTTTGTTTGTTAAATGTTTGTTCTGTTTCAGGAGTTTACAGATATTACTGCTATTGAAGTTGTACATACTGTTTAAACTATATGTTAATCTGGATAAGAAGATGTTTGCTGGGACAGGACAACTATCTTCAAACAGGTCATGTGACGTACATTTCTCACTGTTGCATCCGTGGGCACTTCAGACGTGTCGATATCTCATCTCCTATCTCAAGGGCCATAAGTCAGTGGTGACGAGACATGTACAGGGCCCCAGCAGAGACTAACGGCTAAATGTAATGGTAAAACCCCGCTTTCGCAAATAGCCTATGCAGTACGTGTCTGTGCATGTCTGTGCAAGTGTTAGCATGAATGAGAGTGTGTATACATGCATGAGTGAGTAGTTAAATACATTTTTTTGTTTGTCATTTAGCAAATGCTCTCATCCAGAGCGACTTACAGTAGTGACTGCATACATTGTCCATCATACAGTACACCCGTGTGTGTGTGTGTGTGTGTGTGTGTGTGTGTGTGTGTGTGTGTGTGTGTGTGTGTGTGTGTGTGTGTGTGTGTGTGTGTGTGTGTGTGTGTGTGTGTGTGTGTGTGTGTGTGTGTGTGTGTGTGTGTGTGTGTGTGTGTGTGTGTGTGTGTGTGTGTGTGTTTGAGTGTATATTTGTGTCTGCCCAACCCATGTGTATGTACAGTTGAAGGATATTCATTTGATCACCCTGTTGGAGGAAAACTTTCCTGAAAAGCAAGACATTTTGAACGTGTAGTGTACTTGAAGTTTGAAAAGGTTTCTGAAGTTTGTAACTTTCACTTCGAAATGTCAGACTTCATTTACCCTTATGAAAGTGTATCAACCCCTACAAAAATGTCCATGAATTATAATCCACATAATAATTCACATTTCCTGTTACTGCAGGATTATTTTCCTGCTATAGCAAACTGGCTCAAATTCGGATCCTACATCTGTATGCAGTATGTATCTGTGTGTGTCTGTGCAAGTGTTAAGGCGTCCGCATGCCTCCCATCCGAAACAGTGTGGAACAGTTAGTGCATATATTATGACACCATTTTGTGACGTTTTGGTTAGTTTTGGTCTTCGGCAAAGGTTTTTTCCAAGCCGAAGTCTATGACCATGATTGGTCAACAGTCGGGATTCTTCAATAAAGTTTTTGTTGTCATTCAACGAGAGAAGAATTGTGTTCATGCAAAACGTCAAAATTAATTACAAGTATCTTGAGCTATTTCAGATTAAATCTGAATATTTGGAGGAAGTGCATACTGGCTACGGCGTCTCAAAATGGACAAACAGTACTATTGCTGATTTTTTTCTCGTATTTCAAGAGGTCTTTTAAAGGAGTATGCGAGCACACCCGTTCGGTTCGCCTATGCACCAGCCGAACCGAAGCCTGCTGACGCCTTTAGCATGAATGAGTGTGTGTACGTGTGTGTGCATGCGTGAGTACTTACATACGTATGCGCATGTGTGTGTTTGAGTGTATTTGTTTGTCTGCCCAACCCACGTGTAAGTAAAGGGCCAAACTTCAGCTGCGCTCTCTCTTCTCCCCTCTGCCCAGCTGGTGTGTCTTCTGGTATGATATGTGGCCCACCACGGTCTGAGACTAAACACACATTCTGACCTCCAGCCCTGTAATCCACCATGGGGTCATTTAAACTGGTTCTTACAGGTGCAGCATGCAAGGTGTCCTTCTCCCTCTACCCTCTCTTCTCCTCTCCGTCCATACATCAACCCATGTCAAGATGCTAAGCGACATCTCGCCCCCGCATTCCCTGCATTCCTCCTCCTCTCCCCCTTTTCCACGGTACTGCTGCTGGTGTCCATCCATCCACCAGCCAGGCAAAGGCCTGCAGTTGCCAAGCCCTCCAACTCTCCAACCCACAGCCTTTCAAGCTTTCCAGACCCCCAGCCCTCTGCCCCGCCCCCCAGCCCTTCCACCCCCCCAGCTTTCCCTACCTCCCACAGACATGACAGGTGGCAGGACCAATGGGGACCATTTAAACCTCGTGTGTGATCCCACTGCAGGAGGACTCCCCTGACCTCTGCCCCCTGACCTCGGAGGCACCTGCACTGGCTGACTGCACTTGGAACAAGGTGGAGTAACCATGCCCCTGTCTGTTGTCAGTGTGTGAGTTCAACATACAGCTCAACCGATGATGATCTGTGTTTGTTTTGGATGTCTTGTTGAGATAAAGGGACCTATTCAATATTATTACATGATCATTTTAAAGGCCAAATAATGATAAACATACCCATTGTTCTTTTTAGCAATATAACTTAATGTGGTATAAATGTGGTATTGTGGCTTTAAAGTACACATTTATAGGCAGAATACTGTCTCATTAAAGACGTCTACATTAAACAGGCGTTCGCTGTATGCAACGTGGTTGCAATTGCTATAGATGTTTTCCATTTGATTACCTTACCTTAATGAGAATCCACACTGATTAGCCAACATATAACACACACACACACACACACACACACACACACACACACACACACACACACACACACACACACACACACACACACACACACACACACACACACACACACACACACACACACACACACACACACACACACACACACACACACACACACACACATGTGCATATGCACAAGCACACGCCTATCTTACACATGCCTTGTATGTGAAAGGGTATGAGAGAGAGAACTACACTGTGTTTACTGTGACCAGTAAAATACAATAAAATGTGGAAATACAAGGTTGCAGGCTATAGTCGTGATCATGGTCCACTCTAGTGGTGCTCTCAGAGTGGGATGGTGTTCTACAGGGACAGGCAGTTTGCCTCTATGTATATGCTCCTTACAGGTCTTCCGCTTCTCTGGGGTAGTGCTCTCTCCCTCTGTTTTACACAGTAGCGGTGCATGGGTAAAATCACTGGGGAACCTATGTGTTGTGATAATTGCGCTGTTTGCTCTATAACATGTTAGTTCACATGCCTTGCTACCGTGATATATAGGCGTAAGGCCAAGACAATAAGAAGACACAGTGGCAGAATAAATTCAACCACACCTTTGTTTCATTACAAAACCGGAGAGTAACCTCTGTCCGGGAAAGTCCACTAAGCATATTGCATGTAACAGACAGTTACATGACCTACAGCATGGTAAAGCAAGTTAATGAGCAAGTTAATGTTTCCAACATTTTCGGACCACTAAACAACTATTGATTTAGAACCACAGAGAGTTACCGCAAGTCTCAAAGAAAACAGGAGCTGCCTCCACTATTCCAGCACCATTTCAACTTCAACATTTCAACATCATCAAATCACCTCTGCTTAGTCTAATACAGTGACAACTAAAAGATACCAAAAACTATTTAGTCCAATCAACGTAAGCTAAATATGATGTGGCTGTGTGTGTGTGTGTGTGTGTGTGTGTGTGTGTGTGTGTGTGTGTGTGTGTGTGTGTGTGTGTGTGTGTGTGTGTGTGTGTGTGTGTGTGTGTGTGTGTGTGTGTGTGTGTGTGTGTGTGTGTGTGTGTGTGTGTGTGTGTGTGTGTGTGTGTGCACGTTGGTGCAAGTAGAAAAACATGTTGACTCACCCTACTTGTAGAGAAACGTCAACGCCATCCTCCTCGCTTTCATACAGTACACACTTTCATTTTTTGTTGTCCTAGGCTACCTGGCTAAAATGCTTGCTCGGTAGCCTAACTTCCATTCATGGGCAACGTTAGCTAGTTAACATTAGCCTTCTACATCTAGCTACATATTGAACATCCATCCTTTTAGGCCAGGGGCAAAACAATGTATGAATGAATGATTGGATCAGAATCACCTTTATAATCATTGGCCAGTACAGAGAATTAAGTAAAAACACAAGTCCCACTCCCCATCTCCATTTATGGCTAATTTAGGAAGGACAACAGCACAACGAGATGCAACAATTCAAGTTGTTTCTGTCAATGACGTATGCGCTCAATGTGATTTGATAGGAGTGATGCCAAAGTCCAAGCTGGCTTCCCTTGACACTCTTTTTTGGTTCTCCAGGACCATTCACAGTTGAGCTCACTCAGTTTAGCTCAACACTGATTGGCATTCTTTTTTTTAATCAAGGGTACATTTAGCCTCTTGCGAATTGATGGAAAATTATGAAACACAGAGAGACAAAAGATAAATCATTTTATATATTTTTATTTTGTTCTTTGTAAATTTGTTGGGGAAGCCTGGCTTCCCTTAGCATCCATGAATACACGCCATTGGCATTGTGTTACGGCAGCTTCACTGAACAGAAATGGTTTGATAAATGGCGGCTAAGTGACATTCATCACCATCCCTCTGTAATTATTGGCTGATCTAAAGGTCAAGGAGACAGGGCCAAGCAACATGATTTTATTGCATACACCAGCAATACCGTAAAACATACAGAATCTCTTTCACAATTGGGTAATTGATAGATACAGATGTAGGATCCTAATATGACCTATGTTGTCTGCAGGATTTGAATGTTTAGTCATTGTTGCTTGATCAGTGGTTAGCTTGCCAAAAGTAGGTTACATGAAAAGTGCAACACAATATAACTGTGTTAGCGTGGGTGTTTAGTAACTTACAGTGTGTAAATCAAAAAGGAAAATTCTCAGCAACGAAAGAGTGATCAAATTAAGATCCTACGTCTGTATGAATACAGCAGTTATTTTTTTATGACAAAAATGAATGTAAAGCTTACCAAGAAGTGTGTGTGTGCCTATGTATTTGAGCACACATCAAATCAAACCTCTCCATTTCCTGGGTGAGTGGTCCCCAGTGTGCGGCTGTAAAGTGAGTGTAGCTGGGATAAAGCCCCTTTACTCTCCCCTCATTTTCTCCACGACTCCCTTAATCCTCACACTGACTGCTGTTGGAGGCTAACCTCTGACCCCCAGCAGATTTCACGGATTAGGTCAACCCTTTATGTTTCCACACCCCCTCTAATCCCGACACTTTCACTTAACGTTGAATAAGCACCCACTGGTTCATCTTTTAATTCCACTCCACACATTGCGGTTTGAGCCTAACCTTTACCGTAGGTTTTTCCAGGTTTGGTCCCGTCCCCACAAACAATAGGGAGGGGTTAAAGAGAGACGGATTAGGGAGAGGATAAGTTAAACGCTGTGTCTTCCCACTGTTGGCGGACCTTTGATGTGAACAGAATGTTTCCAGGGCTCAGAGGAAAGCCATTAAACACTATGTATTCATATGGCCTGTTTGAACTATGGAGGAAGGAGATCTGCTGAGTTCTTGCAATTTCATTAGCTAAAAGAAGAACTGTTAAATTTACGACTATTTCACAGATTTCGTAAATATAAAAAAAGACATCTAGACACTCATTTGTATGTGAGAATAACTACGTACATTTCTCAATATATGCTTTAAGAAAATATATAATACACAAATATATAATAGTTAAAAATGAATATATAGTATTAGTTTATATAATAGTTGTTTATGAATCTCTCACACAATTATTAAACAAATACATCCCCCAAAACATATATGCACTGATAAATCAATTGCAGCTGCTACAGAAGTATGAGTGACAATATGAGTGACATGATAGCTAATAAGGACTTGTATCCTGTCAGTCAGAAGAACACCAGCAGGCCTCTCCACTCGGTCTCCTCCCCCTCAGACAATGGATGACACAGAGGTTGGACCGGTTTTGTCTAGAAGGGATACATCTTTTGTCAAAATTGAGTTTTTGTAGCAGGTTTATGAGAACTTATAAAGAAGGTTAGGAGAATTAACGTAGCAGGTTAGGAGAGTTAGGTTGAGGTTAGGAAAAGGGTTAGGGTAAGCTAAAATGCAAAAAAAACTACTTTTGACCTCAATTTGACAAAAGCTGTATCCCATCTAGACATGCTCGGTTGGACGATTCAAAAAAATATTGCAAATAATATTTACAATAAAATAAAACATGTTAGTTAATAATTGCTCTCAACTTTAATGAAGGCATTTGGGAAAATAGCGTAAACATATTTTACAAAGAAATGAAAACAGCAGAATATGTCAAATGGAGAGAACCTGAATGTTTTAATTTCACCTGCTCTGCAAGGATGACATGAGAAAGCTCAAGTAAAGTGACAACCTGTGCAGGAGATGCTAGAGAAGTTGAAAACACTTGAATGGTTACAGATGTAGGGTCTTAATTTGATCACCATGTTCCTTCAATGTAGGACATTTAGAACTTGTGGTGTATTTGAGGTTTGAAATTCTAAATTTCAGACTTGATTTTCCCTTGTGAAAAATGCATAAACCCTTTAAATAAATGTAATTCATTATAATATACATAATTATTCACATTTCCTGTTGCTGCAGGACTATTTTCCTGCTGCAGCAAACTGGCTCAAATTAAGATCCGACGTCTCTAAACCATTATATCAAGCACAGTAACAGGGTAATGAGGAAACCAAAAACTAGCATTGCTGTTACTAAAATGCTAGTTTAAAGGGATTTTTAAAATGTTGCGATTGATGACATACTCTATTCTAATATTGCAATCAACATACATATTAAAGTTGTATTTCAGGATGCTCAGTTTGAAGAATTTGTGTTTAAATGGAACTCTGTTTTCCAAGCCAACAAAATGCAATTGCTTATGCTTTGATTTTGGCCACTGAGTACAGTAGCAGCTCTCAGTATGACATTGACCTGTAAGCAGTATCCATCCAATAGTGATAAACCATGCTTATCTTCCAGCACGTG
The DNA here is from genome assembly GCF_045679555.1 of Salvelinus alpinus. Lineage (NCBI taxonomy): Eukaryota > Metazoa > Chordata > Actinopteri > Salmoniformes > Salmonidae > Salvelinus > Salvelinus alpinus. The sequence goes on from NC_092123.1 coordinate 5,294,044, forward strand.
TGTTTCTGATCTGAACACAAAACTAACAGGATCCCATCAAGTAAAACACAACTACCTCCTGGATAACAGCACAACGAAACAAAATACAAAACAGGCCAGAACATCCCTTTATCCACCCATCCCTCCATTCATCCCTCCATCCTGAGGCGGAGATTAATATGTTCTCCATCACATGATCTAAAGTGAACTCCAGCTATTCCAAGGTTGTGCTCTGGCAGGGGTCTGACGGTTGAAAATAAACCTAGGCCCTGAAACGTTGTCTGATTTTCCCATCAAAATAATGGAACTTGAGCATTCGCAGCGCTGATATGCCAGAGAGAATCCAGGGCCCAGGTCTGTCATGCAGACATCAAAGGCCTGAGTCCTACTGTACTGAGTTTGCCCCCCTCTGCTCTTCCAAAGTTGCATTAAATAATTGCCTACCCAGAATTCCTCTGGTTTCTGCTGCCTTTGTTTTCTTTTGCCTCCATATGGTACACAGCCAAAGAAAGACATCATATTGACCCATGAAGAGAGAGCTATTACCACGATTCAGAATTCATTCAACTGACAGTGGCTGGGGGTGACGAATACAATAGGACTGACTGACACACGTTTCCTTTTTGAACCTAAAACACACTTTCCCTAATGTATGCCATCTTCTTTCAATGGTATGTCAAGAGGAGGCACCGCAAGAACACCAAACCTGGGATCAAATACTATTCAAAATAATTTCCTACACTTTATCTGTGCTCGATTGAGCTTGCCTGGCTTTATGGAACCAATAGAATAGTCTCAAAAATCCAGATCCTGTCCATCTCCAGCCAGGCTAGAGCAAACGTTTAAGATTTGCATAAAAAAAGAGCATTTGAACCCAAGTCTGAGGAGGACACAGAAAACTTGACAATTCAATGCATACACGGCAAGACAGACAGAGGCTGGGGAGAAATGGAGTGTGATTTCATGCACAACATTCCTATGGATTACAGGGTGGCCCTCGCATCCTCACTGTGTTTTTCATCAGGCCAGATTTGGAAGTGTGACAGAACGAGTCAAAGGGAATCATCCTAATTCAAGTTGTCACGGTCAGAACATGAGAGAAATATTAGTCTTTGTAAAAATGAAAACAAAAGAAATCCATACTTTCTATTTTAGATTGGCCATCCTAGAAGATCTTCTAAGGACAGAGGGGGGTGATATGGCCCTAGAATTAGATGTATGAAGCGTATTATATATTAAATAAATATTATTTATAAGCATATCAAGCCGTAGATGTTAAAAGAGAATCAATGTGTTTCCCATCCCATCTTTTAATGCCCGTTCCTGGATTCGAACCTCTAGGCTACCTGTAGAATACAGTGATAGATAAAAGTAGATTCATCTTCAAAGTCCTCACTGTCCGCACAGTCATAGTTCAAAGCTACTTTGCATGCAACTATATTTTCAGGACTAATATTTTATGTACCCACATCTGGCAATATTTTTTCTCTGTACTGTATATTCATATTTCAATATAGCTCGTCATCTGTCTTTCTGTCATTGTATGTGCTGTATCCCATGGGTAGTAAAGTATCCACTCTTTAAAAGCATCTGCCAAGATATTGTTACAGTCTGAGGCACATGATGTTAATGCCTCTTTGGCAATGCACAGCTACTGAGTGTAAAATAAAATAAAAATATATATTGCTTGCTTTGTACCCTTTCAAAATGCCCAAACATGTAACTCTCTCAATTTATAGTTGTGTTAATATTTGGTAATTCACACATGAACTAATTCATAGTGAGACAGAACCACTTGTGCTTACAGTAAAAGTCACTTTTTCACAGACTTGACTGACTGGGATACTCCTGCACAATTTCCCCTCAGGAAAGCCCCTGTGTTTCATGTAAAGCTTAGTGCTCTTTGATTAGTGGCTAGATTATGAACTGAGTGCTTCATAACCCCATCCAGTTGCATTGGAGCTAGACGGCGACTTAAGCAACGTAAACCCCAAACTCTTCCAATGTTCAAGCGGAAAAAATCCACAAAAGTAAATTTCCGGAAAGTCGAGTCGCCTGGCTGTTGAGCAATGATTCTGTCACTCTTTATGGCTTTTTGGGAGCTCATAAAATGCATACGCAGCTTGCACAAACATCCAGATATTTGTCATTCCAAGAGAAGCCATAGGGAACAATGAGACACATTGTGGATTCACAGGTCCTCTTCAGTTTACCACTGGGACAGGAGGTGGACAGGGCCTGCAGTATACGGCTACCGCACATGACAAATCGAAGTAAAGTGAGATGTTTCCATAAAATGATGTTATCTTGGAGAAAACTGATGCCGTTTCCAAGAAGACTTTTGTTGCAGGCAGGGAGATCGGCATTGAGAAGTGTCCCAAGTTGGTATGCTTTAACTGTCTACACCTCTAACTTTGCTCATAGGCAGACGGTTTGTCTATTACAAGCTAAAGGGGAGTGTAGGAGGATGGCTGTCACACTGTCCGATTCTAGATGGATATATTTTGATTGACATATTTCTGGCTTTGGTCTCACCTGTTCTACAGATGATTGGGGTGATTAGAGTTGCAGCATGATTTTCCAGTTGCTGCTTTGTGCTTTTGAGGATATCCAGCAATGTCCTCTTAAAATGTTTAAGTTCACTAGACAATAAAGCACTGTTAGTCAAAACTAATCCTAAAGCTACCACATGCACAATCTTCGAGATTTGTGTTGCAACTTCAAGGTTAAGTCAAGTTATGACTTGGTGACTTGCATTGTGTTCATATATAAGTCCTGGAGCTTTAGTTTGGGGAGATTATTTTAGGACAAGTGTCCAGTTTGAATTGTTTCAAGCAGACCACCATAGTCCCTGTGCCCAAGGAAGCGGAGGTAACCTGCCTAAATGATTACTGCCCCGTTGCACTCACGTCGGTAGCCATGAAGTGCTTTGAAAGGCTGGTCATGTCTCACATCAACAGCATCCTCCCGGATACCCTAGACCCACTCCAATTTGCATACCGCCCCAGCAGATCCACAGATGACGCAATCTCAATCGCACTCCACACTGCCCTTTCACACCTGGACAAGAGGATCACCTATGTGAGAATGCTATTCATTGACTACAGCTCAGCATTCAACACCATCATAGCGCCCACAAAGCTCATCACTAAGCTAAGGTCCCTGGGACTGAACACCTCCCTCTGCAACTGGATCCTGCACTTCCTGACGGGCCGCCCCCAGGTGGTAAGGGTAGGCAACAACACGTCTGCCACGCTGATCCTCAACACTGGAGCCCCTCACTTAGTCCCCTCCTGTACTCCCTGTTCACCCACGACTGCGTGGCCAAACACGACTCCAACACTATCTTTCATGCCGTCCCTAGGAGGGGTGCGTCACTTGAGTGGGTTGAGTTACTGACGTGATCTTCCTGTCTGGGTTGGCGCCACCCCTTGGGTTGTGCTGTGGCGGAGATCTTTGTGGGCTATACTCGGCCTTGTCTCAGGATGGTAAGTTGGTGGTTGAAGATATTCCTCTAGTGGTGTGGGGGCTGTGCTTTGGCAAAGTGGGTGGGGTTATATCCTTCCTGTTTGGCCCTGTCCGGGGGTATCATCGGATGGGGCCACAGTGTCTCCTGACCCCTCCTGTCTCAGCCTCCAGTATCTATGCTGCAGTAGTTTATGTGTCGGGGGGCTAGGGTCAGTTTGTTATATCTGGAGTACTTCTCCTGTCTTATCCGGTGTCCTGTGTGAATTTAAGTATGCTCTCTCTAATTCTCTCTTTCTTTCTCTCTTTCTTTCTCTCTCTCGGAGGACCTGAGCCCTAGGACCATGCCTCAGGACTACCTGGCATGATGACTCCTTGCTGTCCCCAGTCCACCTGGCCGTGCTGCTGCTCCAGTTTCAACTGTTCTGCCTGCGGCTATGGAACCCTGACCTGTTCACCGGACGTGCTACCTGTCCCAGACCTGCTGTTTTCAACTCTCTAGAGACAGCAGGAGCGGTAGAAATACTCTTAATGATCGGCTATGAAAAGCCAACTGACATTTACTCCTGAGGTGCTGACTTGTTGCACACTCGACAACTACTGTGATTATTATTAATTGACCATGCTGGTCATTTATGAACATTTGAACATCTTGGCCATGTTCTGTTATAATCTCCACCCGGCACAGCCAGAAGAGGACTGGCCACCCCTCATAGCCTGGTTCCTCTCTAGGTTTCTTCCTAGGTTTTGGCCTTTCTGGGGAGTTTTTCCTAGCCACCGTGCTTCTACACCTGCATTGCTTGCTGTTTAGGGTTATAGGCTGGGTTTCTATACAGCACTTTGAGATATCAGCTGATGTAAGAAGGGCTATATAAATACATGTGATTTGATTTGATTTGATTAAGTTTGCCGATGACAGTTTTAAGTTTGTCGATATTTTCACCGACAACGATGAGACAGCCTATAGGGAGGTCAGAGAACTGTCAGTGTGGTGACAGGACGACAACCTCTTCCTCAATGTGAGCAAGACAAATGAGCTGATCGTGAACTACTCGAAAAGACGGGCCGAACAGGTCCCCATTAACATCTGTAGTGGAGCGGGTCGACAGTTTCAAGTTCCTTGGTGTCCACATCATGAACAAACTATCATGGTCCAAAAACACCAAGACAGTCATGAAGAGGGCATGACAAAACCTTTTCCCCCTCAGGAGACTGAAAATATTTGGCATGGGTCCCTAGATCCTCAAAAAGTTCTACAGCTGCATCACCGCCTGGTATGAATACTGCTCGGCATCTGACCGTAAGGCGCTACAGAGGGTAGTGCGTACTGATCAGTACATCACTGTTGCCAAGCTTCCTGCCATCCAGGACCTATATAATAGGCGGTGTCAGAGGAAAGCACATAAAATCGCCATAGACTGTTTTCTCTGCTACCACACGGCAAGCGGTATCTGAGCGCCAAGTCTAGGACCAAAAGGCTCCTTAACAGCTTCTACCCCCAAGCCATAAGACTGCTGAACAATTAATCAAATGGCCACCGGACTATTTACCTTGACCCCCCCCCCCCCCCATTTGTTTTGTACACTGCTGCTACTCGTTGTTTATTATCTATGCATAGTTCCTTCACCCCCACCTACATGTACAAATTACCTCAACTAACCTGTACCCCCGCACACTGACTCAGTACCGGTGTCCCCTGTATATAGCCTCGTTATTGTTATACTTATTGTGTTACTTTTGACTATTTTTTACTTTAGTTTTACTATAGTTTATAAATATTTTCTTAACTCTTCTTGAACTGCACTGTTGGTTAAGGGCTAGTAAGTAAGCATTTCACGGTAAAGTCTACACTTGTTGTGTTTGGCACACGTGACAAATAAAGTTTGATTTGATTTGATTTGGTGAGCAGGTCAAGGAGGGAGCATCCATCGAGCCAACAAACATTAAGACACAAAACTAACCAAGCCAAGTCGGGTCCCTCTCTTAGCACGAGTTACAGCGGACGTGGGAGAATGTAGATGTCGACACCACAAATTGGTAGTCTTATCCCAGCTGAGGTTTTAGTTGGTCTTTCTATCCCTTGCATAAGTCTTGCACACTAAGACGTTGAATGTCTGATGTAAATAGAACAAGCAGTTAAAGCAAGTCTCCAAGGTGGGGTGTGGAAAACCTTGAGGCCCTAGTTGACATTAGCCAAAGATCTCCGTTTATTCCTGGTGAGATTACATGGTTAGGAAAAACAATTGGACCTAATCATGCTGATATGGATGCTGATTGACCGAAGTCGTAAATATAACGTTATTTGTTGCTTGGATCATGTTAGATCAAGGGATTTATCACTGAATAGAAACTAAAGACACCGTGAAGGCTGGATCAGTTTTATGCCAGAGTTCAACTACATGTTGTCGCCACGAGCCCGGAGCTGCACCAACTACACACTGCAGTTGTTTGTTTCTTTCACTTGTAGAAATACGCCACAGGCACACAATGGAATACGGCTCTGTGTGCTGGAAAAGAGAGCACGCCCTGCCATAGAATGAAATCAAATCAGTGACTGTGCCTGTTTTGACACATTAAACCAAACATGCCAATGACAGTCAGTGCTGAGGCACGGGGGCTCTGTGATGATCTGCGGGTTTCTCCAGCGAGTGAATGTGACGTCCGTCAGCAAGAGGATAAGGGCTTTGGCAACTGGCAAGGCTCTGATTTACTGACAATCCTCCGTAAGAGTTCTTGGCTGCCGGAGCTGAGAGAAGGTTAGACGGAGAGGTCTGCCATTCATTTCAAGGGATTTGTAAGCCATTCGTGTACATTGTGAATGAATGTCAATGAAAACTGAGCACCATATTATTAATTTAAACAGAGGAAGCCTTTTCAATATTTTAACCGACATGCTTACCAAGGTGTCTGTTAGAATCTGGTAGGTCAGGGGTTTGAATTAGTCAGGGGTTAGCCATGCAGCTGATGCTATAGGACTGTGTGGCAGTTGTGTGGAGAGGGAAAATAAGAAAAGGGCTCAAGTGTAGGGCACTCTTCCCAGTGGTCCAGGGAAGGGGTCCAACTATCTGTCTCCGCCACTTAGACACAGAGTAAAGGAGTGGGCCTGTTTTTGACCCCAAACACTTCCCCCAATCCCCTCTAACTACTCCTCTCCCCAGTCCCCCTAGCCCATGACATAGGACTACAGCTGACATTGGAGTGGGACGGAGGGCTTGTAGGTAATGGGAGGTACTGTTAAGGCTGGTCATTCTATACCATGGCACTCAGGCGCAGGATAGTGAAATGTGATGCTTGTTGTAAAATGTGTCTCACAGTAAAATGTAAAATAGACAAGACTTATACAGAGATGCACTATAGTACAGACATGCACTGTAATACAGAGATGCACTGTAGTACAGAGATGCACTGTAGTACAGAGATGCACTGTAGTACAGAGATGCACTGTAATACAGAGATGCACTGTAGTACAGAGATGCACTGTAGTACAGAGATGCACTGTAGTACAGAGATGCACTGTAATACAGAGATGCACTGTAGTACAGAGTTGCACCGTAGTACAGAGATGCACCGTAGTACAGAGATGCACTGTAGTACAGAGATGCACTGTAATACAGAGATGCACTGTAATACAGAGATGCACTGTAGTACAGAGATGCACTGTAATACAGAGATGCACTGTAGTACAGAGATGCACTGTAGTACAGAGATGCACTGTAGTACAGAGATGCACTGTAATACAGAGATGCACTGTAGTACAGAGTTGCACCGTAGTACAGAGATGCACTGTAATACAGAGATGCACCGTAGTACAGAGATGCACTGTAATACAGAGATGCACTGTAATACAGAGATGCACTGTAGTACAGAGATGCACTGTAATACAGAGATGCACTGTAATACAGAGATGCACCGTAGTACAGAGATGCACTGTAGTACAGAGATGCACTGTAATACAGAGATGCACTGTAGTACAGAGATGCACTGTAATACAGAGATGCACTGTAATACAGAGATGCACTGTAGTACAGAGATGCACCGTAGTACAGAGATGCACCGTAATACAGAGATGCACTGTAATACAGAGATGCACTGTAATACAGAGATGCACCGTAGTACAGAGATGCACTGTAGTACAGAGATGCACTGTAGTACAGAGATGCACTGTAATACAGAGATGCACTGTAGTACAGAGATGCACTGTAGTACAGAGATGCACCGTAGTACAGAGATGCACTGTAATACAGAGATGCACTGTAGTACAGATGCACTAGTACAGAGATGCACTGTAATACAGAGATGCACTGCATTAGTGCTGGGTTCTGTCTGCAAGCTGCTTTTGCTTTTTTCCATGGAAAAACTGATCTCTTCCCAATCATTACGTGGATAAGTTGATGGCTTTTCCGAAAGTGATACAAAAGGACATATATTAGACACACATAACACCCATACCCCTCCAAACACACACACACACACACACACACACACACACACACACACACACACACACACACACACACACACACACACACACACACACACACACACACACACACACACACACACACACACACACACACACACACACACACACACACACACACACTCCCCATACCGGCACCAGCAGCAAACAATCGTCTGATGACTAAATCCCTCGCACACATCCAGATCCATCCAGAGATAAATATCCATCCCATAACTGACTCACATTAATGCCGTCAATATGCTGCCGGGCCAGCCTTTCCAAATGAAAGTTTAACGACCGTGCAGTGGGCAGCCCAGTGAGTGAGATGATGAGTGTAATGTCAGAGACAGTTTGTTCCACATGGTTCCTATAAGGATCCTGCATGCTGGGCCAACGAATGAGGACGTGACTTTTGATTAGCTGAAGTACTTACTGGTGGGACGGGACACACGCACGGAAGGACGTGCGCACACATTCATACACACACACACAAGCACACACACACACACACACGAGCACACACACAGACATACGCACACACACGCACACGCACACGCACACATACAGGAGGGGGTGAGTGTAGGAGTTATTTAGCCACCGCAGCACTAGTCGAGGAACATCTTGATCATCCTGTCAGTGATCAGCGTCAGCTCGTCTACTTCCAGAAGTGAACCGTTTGCCCAGGTCTATATTTCATTAGTGGGCCTGTTAAATACATGGTGAGGAGTCACACGTACACACCGCACGTAACGTCACTCCTGCTATATTGCTTCTGAAAGAGCAGTCACAAGTCACGGGATGTTACAGGATGTCACAGCCACCCCCCCCCTAACTGTCACCAGTCTGTTTCATCATCACATGTTGGTAGAACTGTGATAGCAAATAATAAACTATGCTAAATATATATATAATAAATGTACTCCCGAGTACATGTGGCGCAGCAGTTTAAGGCACTGCATCTCTGTGCAAGAGGCATCACTACAGTCCCTGGTTCGAATCCAGGCTGTATCTCATCTGGCCGTGATTGGGAGTCCCATAGCGCGGCACACAATTGGCCCAGCGTCATCCAGGTTTGGCCGGGGTAGGCTGTCATTGTAAATAAGAATTTGTTCTTTTAAATGAAGGTTCAATTTAAAATGAAAACATGTACAATACTAAGGTTCAAATAAACGAATACATGAAGCATGCAATGTTTTCATGTGCCTGTCAGCTGTGCTGTATATGGCATTGCCAAACAGAAATAAGAACTATCCACTAATGTTCGTAATCTTTGAAATTGAGGAAGAACTGTAAAAGCGACTTTGAACAGACTTCAAACTCCAAACAAACATCAATTGAACTGAATACTATTTTCCAATACTAGTGGAAAGACCCAGAAACCCTTCTGTCTCAAGATCATAGAGAGGCCTTGTAGAAACAGGTGATCTTTCCATCCGTCTGTAAAATGGGCTGAAGCTACAGCATATTATCTACTGGACTTGACCCAGTCATGTCTCTCACCACAGTCATTAGATATGCACCTTCCACCAGAGCCCGAGCCCGATTCCATAATTAAGTGAATCATCTACTGGTCGACAGTCATATATGCTTCCCAAGGCAGTTAGTTCTTGGGAAAAGCCGCGTCTGACAAAATGAGGTTTGCCCTCTGTACACAGATAATGAGGCGAGCTCCTGACAGGTGTGCCGTGATTAGGAAGTTTCTAACAGCGAGCTCATTCCGCACCGGCCCTCGACGGTAAACACACTCATCAGCGCCCCGGCCGTCCCCGGAGAGGAGAGCATGTTTGACATTATTAATTGGCTTTTCTATACGAAGGAGTCAAGGAGATGAAAAGGTTTATCAAGCTGAAATAATTAATTTTCGCCCGAATTGGCTGGCAGTTGAAGATGAAGAAGAAGAAGAAGAAGAAGAAGAAGAGGAAGAAGAGGAAGAAGAAGGGGAAGAAGAAGAGGAAGAAGAAGAAGAAGAAGAAGAAGAAGAAGAAAAAGAAGAAGAAGAAGAAGAAGAAGAAGAAGAAGAAAAAGAAGAGGTAGAGGAAGAAGAAGAAGAAGAAGAAGAAGAAGAAGAAGAAGAAGAAGAAAAAGAAGAGGAAGAGGAAGGGGAAGAAGAAAAAGAGGAGGAAGAAGAAGAAGAAGCGGAAGAAGATTTTCACTCCTTTTTCTTGATTCTCTCCCTCCCGCCTTTGCAGTTTTTTGTTGGGGACCGGATGAGACACATTAGTGGTGGAAATGTACGATCTTTCATAAAATACAATTAAAAAGGAATTGAATTAACTTGAACTTGTATAAAAGGAAAAGGTTTGTTTTATCTCTGCCTTTACAAAGCCTAGAGATTAGTGGGCCCACACTATGTGTCTAGTGCCGCATACATTTCATTCCATTTCATTCCAATTAATTCAAAATTAAAGGGGAAATTATGTAGTCTGATAATGGCAGACTTTCACACAGTACTTTAATCACCTCTACGATCAGCGGCTTCAATGGTCTCATAATTGCTTTAATTAGTGCAACTGAAAAATGTCCATCTGTTAAGCAGTAAAAGTTTGAGTGAACCTGAACAATGGCGAGAGAGGTGGCCAGTTAAGTGGAACTTGAAAGAGTCTGAGAGGGACATCCCTCTTGAACCCAGAGAGATCAGCATGAATTGATAATGTAGTCCTGGAAGAGGAGGAGTTTTGGCACCTTCCAGGGGAAGGCATAAAGCCATGCAGAGACAAATGTACGGTGTCCATTTTAGGACATCAGTCTTTTCCAGCAGACAATGCATTACTAATGCCTTCAGTGTTAAGAAAGGACACCCTTTCAGGTTAGAATAGATGCAGTGAGGTTTGAAGACTGAAAGGTGTCCTAAGCTGGATTTCGTATGGTGGCCCTTAGTCCTTCGCCAGTCCAACCACACTGGGCTTCCATCTCATCTCTCATCCCTGATATTGTAGCTCTTCATCAAAAACCATCTGAGGGAGTGTGGCAGATGTGACACCATCAAAGTGGGACAACAAGTTATCTCGCTGCAATGTTGCGAAATCAAGTGTATGAAGTGAGTTCCAAGCTTGTAGAAGCCCGATGCCACACTCTAGAAGCACCATAGCCTGAGTTCTCCGTAAGTTACCACGTTGTTTGTAGACTCTCTCATTGTGGACCCCTGGCACCCTGAGCCTTGATCATGTTTAATAATGCCCTCTTTCCTTCAACCTCCCCAGGCCCCTCATGCATATTGCAGCCATCCATCCCCCCTGAACAATATGGAGGATATAAACGAATAATAGAGATAACTCCAGGCTCGAGTCCCCGGGCCTCTGAGACGCAGGATCCACTTTCTGCTTCACTTCACATGCAGAGCCCCATATTAAAACAAATCCCCATCTCGGCTCTCCACACACTATGTGTGTGTGTGTGTGTGTGTTCACCAGCTCACTGGGTCTAGGGGGTACCATGCCTCAGTAATCCACAGCCACACACAATATTTACCATTCTCATTCCAAGCTAGCGTTATTAGATTTGGTGCTTTGTGGACAATAGATAAATGAGCACAATGCCTTCATATGACATCATGTATTCTTCTCTACTGTGATGCATATATGCCAATTAGGACTGTCGTCATGAATGTCTTGTAAATGCTGTTGATTGTTGTCCCTTCAGAAGTGTTGTACTTTTCTCTCTTGGATGTTGAGCACTCGTGCATTATTTAATCATGTTTGGGATGTTGAATGAATGAGCTAATGAATTTATTAGATAATTCAAAAATGCGTACAGCCGAGTCACTTGCGTTAGTCTGAGACGTAGTTCTGAAACCTCAAATGACACAACCCCTTTAATTAAGACTAATTACTTTCTTTGTGCTACAGGGAGATAATCAATTCCACTGGCATCAACATTTCCCATAACAGAAAATCAGCCCCCTTTATGCTATTGGCTTACAGACAATGTGAGTGTTTTCCCATCTCTGCTTCGAACAATTCCCTCATTGTGAACCCAATTGAATCATTTTCATGAGCATCCACATGTTTGCAAATAGGTGCAAATAATATCACATCTTACTTCCTGGTTTTGGGGTGAATCCTATAGGTAGTGTTGAGTTATGGCTCAGACCCATTCGACTCTGGGGGATTATGATGGTGGATGTGGTGGATGCCAGGGTAGTCAGTCAGCATGGGGGGATATCATCCCTGGCCCAGTGTCCTATCCTCTGTCCCCTGGGGACTGTCCCCTAATCACATCTGGCTAGCTGAACGCAGATAATGAATCTAAGTGGATCAATCTAAATTGGTCCTTTTGAGGAGCACAAAGATATAGGGTCCTAGAACAGTTGGTGTTGGTGCCTCGGACTGGTCCTCATCTGCAACTTTCAATCGCCGGTGCAGTCTTGCGTATCCCTTTAATTCCTTTTCTCACTCCATTATTTCCATGTATGACCCTGCTAAAAGGGGGCTGTGCCGGTAATTTCTGCACCATATGGACATGTGGAACAAAGAAGAAGGGCTTGGGTTGGTATTTTAACTGAACATTAGATAGACGCATTCGTTTTTTTAAATATCTCTGTTATACGTTAGGAATAAGTGTTTCTAATTCAGTAGGTATATTCCGTACTGTGTTATACTTAAATGTAAAACCTAGCCTATATGTCAGCATATTGAACTAAGAACTACATAAGAAAAGAAAAAACACGTCAATGGATGAAAAGCTAGTTGTGTCATTTAGGGTATAAAATACAAAGGTCCGAGTTCAGTGGTTCTAATTGGACATGGCCATCTGAAGAGAAGGAGGTTGAGCCAAGAGCAGTCCTGTTTCTTCCTCTGTCCATCTGGATGTGGAGAGTCCCGCCCCCTGCCTGTCAGTCAGGGTAGTTACCCCTCCCTCCCCTCCAACCAGACACTGATACATCCACAGCCCCTTCTGCCTGTCAATCAAAGTCATCTGCTCTTCCTGCTCCTTTCAAGCTCATGTGAAGTGGGGGGAAATAGATTATGAGTGCAATACAAAACCTCTTTCAGGGGACTCCGATTTTTACGTCTGATGATGTCATTCCACTTGTTTTCCCCATAGAAATACAATTACTATGTAAAACTATTTCAGTGGTTTTCCCTATGTTGTAGAAATATCATTATCTTCAACAATCATAATATGTCTTTAATAATAATCATATTTTTTTCTAAATGTTCTCTCTAAATCAGTGTATGGCTGTTCTGTATAGTACATCATCATCATCATTATCATCATCATCATCATCATCATCCTCTCTGTTTCCAGAGCTCGGTGTTATGGGAATCCAGCAGTAAGGCTTTAGTCCTGCTGGGGATATCGAGGTATAGGGTCCAGTGCTGGCCGGATGGACCCAGTCTATGAATGTTTATACCATACCGGCTCTGGCTCTAGAACCTCGGGAGTACCGTCTGTGTTGGTTTGATACAGCTTTCACAGTTATAAATTGCATTCTTTCTGCCTATTTTCAAAATTAGAAGCAGAGCCTTGGGCCAGGCGCTGCTCTCGAGGAGAGGGAGATGAGAGAGGGAGGACTGTGTGGATAATCTGTTGAAGAGCACGTTCTAGTGGTTTGAGAGAGCACAGCAGCGCTCAGTGTGGGACCCGCGGTAGAGGAGCAGACTGCCACACTGTCTCTGTCTGTCTGACACTGTAGCGCCATAGCATTCACACCAGCAAGGCTGTTCACTTTTCACAGCAACAACTAATCGGGATGGCAAAGGGGGAGAGCCCTGGGGAAAGAACACAATTAAAGAACACAATTAGCTCCTGACTTTAAACACATATTTTTAATGTAAGGCTGTCCTAATATGGACACCGTAATGGTGAAAACTGTACCAAAAATCGTTTTGGGATCATCATAAGCAATTTTCTGACACTATGAACCCAAATATGTTTTGTATATAAAAGGAGAAGATTGTGCGAACTGGAAAACATTACTTCATGCAGGAGAAACAAGTGCCAAGCGAGTCGTAGGTCAAATCTGGACTGAGGAAATACTAGTGGCTTTCTGTCCTGCTGTGTTCTGAGGGCCACTTGATTATTTTCTGAAGCTGCTTCTAGTTTGATCATCCAACAGTTCAATACAGCCAAGGCAGGAAAGCATGATCCTGATGAAAATATTGAAATGGTGTATTTCTGGTTTAATAAGGTAGATATTAAATCCAGATATGAAATCTAAAACGTTTTTCATACATATATAACACTGATGTATTAGTGGCATTTGCACTAGTTTTCTACTATAATAATACCTGTTCATGGAGACACCCTACTATAATAATACATGTTCATGTAGACACCCTACTATAATAATACCTGTTCATGTAGACACCCTACTATAATAATACCTGTTCATGTAGACACCCTACTATAATAATACCTGTTCATGGAGACACCCTACTATAATAATACCTGTTCATGGAGACACCCTACTATAATAATACCTGTTCATGTAGACACCCTACTATAATAATACCTGTTCATGGAGACACCCTACTATAATAATACCTGTTCATGGAGACACCCTAGTATAATAATACCTGTTCACGTATACACCCTACTATAATAATACCTGTTCATGTAGACACCCTACTATAATAATACCTGTTCATGTAGACACCCTACTATAATAATACCTGTTCATGTAGACACCCTACTATAATAATACCTGTTCATGGAGACACCCTACTATAATAATACCTGTTCATGGAGACACCCTAGTATAATAATACCTGTTCACGTATACACCCTACTATAATAATACCTGTTCATGGAGACACCCTACTATAATAATACCTGTTCATGGAGACACCATACTATAATAATACCTGTTCATGGAGACACCCTACTATAATAATACCTGTTCATGGAGACACCCTAGTATAATAATACCTGTTCACGTATACACCCTACTATAATAATACCTGTTCATGTAGACACCCTACTATAATAATACCTGTTCATGTAGACACCCTACTATAATAATACCTGTTCATGTAGACACCCTACTATAATAATACCTGTTCATGTAGACACCCTACTATAATAATACCTGTTCATGGAGACACCCTACTATAATAATACCTGTTCATGGAGACACCCTACTATAATAATACCTGTTCATGTAGACACCCTACTATAATAATACCTGTTCATGTAGACACCCTACTATAATAATACCTGTTCATGGAGACACCCTACTATAATAATACCTGTTCATGTAGACACCCTACTATAATAATACCTGTTCATGGAGACACCCTACTATAATAATACCTGTTCATGGAGACACCCTACTATAATAATACCTGTTCATGTAGACACCCTACTATAATAATACCTGTTCATGTAGACACCCTACTATAATAATACCTGTTCATGGAGACACCCTACTATAATAATACCTGTTCATGGAAACACCCTACTATAATAATACCTGTTCATGTAGACACCCTACTATAATAATACCTGTTCATGGAGACACCCTACTATAATAATACCTGTTCATGTAGACACCCTACTATAATAATACCTGTTCATGGAGACACCATACTATAATAATACCTGTTCATGTAGACACCCTACTATAATAATACCTGTTCATGGAGACACCCTACTATAATAATACCTGTTCATGTAGACACCCTACTATAATAATACCTGTTCATGGAGACACCCTACTATAATAATACCTGTTCATGGAGACACCCTACTATAATAATACCTGTTCATGGAGACACCCTACTATAATAATACCTGTTCATGGAGACACCCTACTATAATAATACCTGTTCATGTAGACACCCTACTATAATAATACCTGTTCATGTAGACACCCTACTATAATAATACCTGTTCATGTAGACACCCTACTATAATAATACCTGTTCATGGAGACACCCTACTATAATAATACCTGTTCATGTAGACACCCTACTATAATAATACCTGTTCATGTAGACACCCTACTATAATAATACCTGTTCATGTAGACACCCTACTATAATAATACCTGTTCATGGAGACACCCTACTATAATAATACCTGTTCATGGAGACACCCTACTATAATAATACCTGTTCATGTAGACACCCTACTATAATAATACCTGTTCATGGAGACACCCTACTATAATAATACCTGTTCATGGAGACACCCTAGTATAATAATACCTGTTCACGTATACACCCTACTATAATAATACCTGTTCATGTAGACACCCTACTATAATAATACCTGTTCATGTAGACACCCTACTATAATAATACCTGTTCATGGAGACACCCTACTATAATAATACCTGTTCATGGAGACACCCTAGTATAATAATACCTGTTCACGTATACACCCTACTATAATAATACCTGTTCATGTAGACACCCTACTATAATAATACCTGTTCATGTAGACACCCTACTATAATAATACCTGTTCATGTAGACACCCTACTATAATAATACCTGTTCATGTAGACACCCTACTATAATAATACCTGTTCATGGAGACACCCTACTATAATAATACCTGTTCATGGAGACACCCTACTATAATAATACCTGTTCATGGAGACACCCTACTATAATAATACCTGTTCATGTATACACCCTACTATAATAATACCTGTTCATGTAGACACCCTATTATAATAATACCTGTTCATGGAGACACCCTACTATAATAATACCTGTTCATGGAGACACCCTACTATAATAATACCTGTTCATGTATACACCCTACTATAATAATACCTGTTCATGTAGACACCCTACTATAATAATACCTGTTCATGTAGACACCCTACTATAATAATACCTGTTCATGTAGACACCCTACTATAATAATACCTGTTCATGTAGACACCCTACTATAATAATACCTGTTCATGTAGACACCCTACTATAATAATACCTGTTCATGGAGACACCCTACTATAATAATACCTGTTCATGTATACACCCTACTATAATAATACCTGTTCATGAAGACACCCTACTATAATAATACCTGTTCATGTAGACACCCTACTATAATAATACCTGTTCATGTATACACCCTACTATAATAATACCTGTTCATGTAGACACCCTACTATAATAATACCTGTTCATGTAGACACCCTACTATAATAATACCTGTTCATGGAGACACCCTCCTGAACTTCCGGCGCCGAAAAAGAGATGGCCGCCTCGCTTCGCGTTCCTTGGAAAAATATGCAGTATTTTGTTTTTTTATGTGTTATTTCTTACATCGGTACCCCAGGTAATCTTAGGTTTCATTACATACAGTCGGGAGGAACTACTGAATATACGATTAACGTCAACTCATCATCGTTCCTACCAGGAATATGACTTTTCCGAAACGGATCCAGTGTTTTGCCTTCCACCCAATACAATGGATCTGATCCCAGCCGGCGACCCTGTGCGACGCCGTAAAAGGGGCAAACGAGGCGGTCTCGTGGTCAGGCTTCGGAGACGGGCACATCGCGCTCCACTCCCTAGCATACTACTCGCCAATGTCCAGTCTCTTGACAATAAGGTTGATGAAATCCGAGCACGGGTAGCATTCCAGAGAGACATCAGGGATTGCAACGTGCTCTGCTTCACGGAAACATGGCTAACTCAAGAGACGCTAACGGAGTCGGTGCAGCCAGCTGGTTTCTTCATGCATCGCGCCGACAGAAACAAACATCTTTCTGGTAAGAAGAGGGGCGGGGGGGTATGCCTTATGATTAACGAGACGTGGTGTGATCATCATAACAACACACAGGAACTCAAGTCATTCTGTTCACCTGATCTAGAACTCCTCACAATCAAATGTCGACCGCATTATCTACCAAGGGAATTCTCTTCAATCATAATCACAGCCGTATATATTCCCCCCCAAGCAGACACATCGATGGCCCTGAACGAACTTTATCTGACTCTTTGTAAACTGGAAACCACACACCCTGAGGCTGCATTCATCGTAGCTGGGGATTTTAACAAGGCTAATCTAAAAACAAAACTCCCTAAATTCTATCAGCATATCGATTGTGCTACCAGGGCTGGAAAAACCCTAGATCATTGTTATACAAATTTCCGCGACGCATATAAGGCCCTCCCCCGCTCCCCTTTCGGAAATGCTGACCACGACTCCATTTTGTTGATTCCAGCCTACAAACAGAAACTAAAACAACAAGCTCCCGCGCTCAGGTCTGTTCAACGCTGGTCCGACCAATCTGAATCCACGCTTCAAGACTGCTTCGATCACGCGGATTGGAATATGTTCCGCATTGCGTCCAACAACAATATTGACGAATATGCTGATTCGGTGAGCGAGTTCATTAGGAAGTGCATTGACGATGTCGTACCCACAGCAACGATTAAAACATTCCCAAACCAGAAACCGTGGATTGACGGCAGCATTCGCGTGAAACTGAAAGCGCGAACCACTGCTTTTAACCAGGGCAAGGTGACCGGAAGCATGACCGAATACAAACAGTGTAGCTATTCTCTCCGCAAGGCAATCAAACAGGCTAAGTCCCAGTACAGAGACAAAATCGAGTCGCAATTCAACAGCTCAGACACAAGAGGTATGTGGCAGGGTCTACAGTCAATCACGGATTACAAAAAGAAAACCAGCCCCGTCGCGGACCAGGATGTCTTGCTCCCAGACAGGCTAAACAACTTTTTTGCCCGCTTTGAGGACAATACAGTGCCACTGACACGGCCCCCTACCAAAACCTGCGGGCTCTCCTTCACTGCAGCCGAGGTGAGTAAAACATTTAAACGTGTTAACCCTCGCAAGGCTGCAGGCCCAGACGGCATTCCCAGCCGCGTCCTCAGAGCATGCGCAGACCAGCTGGCTGGTGTGTTTACGGACATATTCAATCAATCCTTATCCCAGTCTGCTGTTCCCACATGCTTCAAGAGGGCCACCATTGTTCCTGTTCCCAAGAAAGCTAAGGTAACTGAGCTAAACGACTACCGCCCCGTAGCACTCACTTCCGTCATCATGAAGTGCTTTGAGAGACTAGTCAAGGACCATATCACCTCCACCCTACCGGACACCCTAGACCCACTCCAATTTGCTTACCGACCCAATAGGTCCACAGACGACGCAATCGCAACCACACTGCACACTGCCCTAACCCATCTGGACAAGAGGAATACCCATGTGAGAATGCTGTTCATCGATTACAGCTCAGCATTTAACACCATAGTACCCTCCAAACTCGTCATCAAGCTCGAGACCCTGGGTCTCGACCCCGCCCTGTGCAACTGGGTCCTGGACTTCCTGACGGGCCGCCCCCAGGTGGTGAGGGTAGGTAACAACATCTCCACCCCGCTGATCCTCAACACTGGGGCCCCACAAGGGTGCGTTCTGAGCCCTCTCCTGTACTCCCTGTTCACCCACGACTGCGTGGCCATGCACGCCTCCAACTCAATCATCAAGTTTGCGGATGACACTACAGTGGTAGGCTTGATTACCAACAACGACGAGACGGCCTACAGGGAGGAGGTGAGGGCCCTCGGAGTGTGGTGTCAGGAAAATAACCTCACACTCAACGTCAACAAAACAAAGGAGATGATTGTGGACTTCAGGAAACAGCAGAGGGAGCACCCCCCTATCCACATCGACGGGTCAGTAGTGGAGAAGGTGGAAAGTTTTAAGTTCCTCGGTGTACACATCACGGACAAACTGAATTGGTCCACCCACACAGACAGCGTTGTGAAGAAGGCGCAGCAGCGCCTCTTCAACCTCAGGAGGCTGAAGAAATTCGGCTTGTCACCAAAAGCACTCACAAACTTCTACAGATGCACAATCGAGAGCATCCTGTCGGGCTGTATCACCGCCTTGTACGGCAACTGCTCCGCCCACAACCGTAAGGCTCTCCAGAGGGTAGTGAGGTCTGCAGAACGCATCACCGGGGGCAAACTACCTGCCCTCCAGGACACCTACACCACCCGATGTCACAGGAAGGCCATAAAGATCATCAAGGACAACAACCACCCAAGCCACTGCCTGTTCACCCCGCTATCATCCAGAAGGCGAGGTCAGTACAGGTGCATCAAAGCAGGGACCGAGAGACTGAAAAACAGCTTCTATCTCAAGGCCATCAGACTGTTAAACAGCCACCACTAACATTTAGCGGCCGCTGCCAACATACTGACTCAACTCCAGCCACTTTAAAAATGGGAATTGATGGAAATTATGTAAAAATGTACCACTAGCCACTTTAAACAATGCCACTTAATATAATGTTTACATACCCTACATTACCCATCTCATATGTATATACTGTACTCTATACCATCTACTGCATCTTGCCATCTTTATGTAATACATGTACCACTAGCCACTTTAAACTATGCCACTTTATGTTTACATACCCTACAGTACTCATCTCATATGTATATACCGTACTCTATACCATCTACTGCATCTTGCCATGCCGTTCTGTACCACCACTCATTCATATATCTTTATGTACATATTCTTTATCCCTTTACACTTGTGTGTGTGTATAAGGTAGTAGTTGTGGAATTGTTAGGTTAGATTACTTGTTGGTTATTACTGCATTGTCGGAACTAGAAGCACAAGCATTTCGCTACACTCGCATTAACATCTGCTAACCATGTGTATGTGACTAATAAAATTTGATTTGATTTGATTTGATTTGATACCTGTTCATGGAGACACCCTACTATAATAATACCTGTTCATGTAGACACCCTACTATAATAATACCTGTTCATGTAGACACCCTACTATAATAATACCTGTTCATGGAGACACCCTACTATAATAATACCTGTTCATGTAGACACCCTACTATAATAATACCTGTTCATGGAGACACCCTACTATAATAATACCTGTTCATGGAGACACCCTACTATAATAATACCTGTTCATGGAGACACCCTACTATAATAATACCTGTTCATGGAGACACCCTACTATAATAATACCTGTTCATGTATACACCCTACTATAATAATACCTGTTCATGTAGACACCCTACTATAATAATACCTGTTCATGTAGACACCCTACTATAATAATACCTGTTCATGTAGACACCCTACTATAATAATACCTGTTCATGTAGACACCCTACTATAATAATACCTGTTCATGGAGACACCCTACTATAATAATACCTGTTCATGTAGACACCCTACTATAATAATACCTGTTCATGGAGACACCCTACTATAATAATACCTGTTCATGTAGACACCCTACTATAATAATACCTGTTCATGTAGACACCCTACTATAATAATACCTGTTCATGGAGACACCCTACTATAATAATACCTGTTCATGTAGACACCCTACTATAATAATACCTGTTCATGGAGACACCCTACTATAATAATACCTGTTCATGTAGACTCCCTACTTTAATAATACCTGTTCATGGAGACACCCTACTATAATAATACCTGTTCATGTAGACACCCTACTATAATAATACCTGTTCATGGAGACACCCTACTATAATAATACCTGTTCATGGAGACACCCTACTATAATAATACCTGTTCATGTAGACACCCTACTATAATAATACCTGTTCATGGAGACACCCTACTATAATAATACCTGTTCATGGAGACACCCTACTATAATAATACCTGTTCATGTAGACACCCTACTATAATAATACCTGTTCATGTAGACACCCTACTATAATAATACCTGTTCATGTAGACACCCTACTATAATAAAACCTGTTCATGTAGACACCCTACTATAATAATACCTGTTCATGTAGACACCCTACTATAATAATACCTGTTCATGGAGACACCCTACTATAATAATACCTGTTCATGGAGACACCCTACTATAATAATACCTGTTCATGTAGACACCCTACTATAATAATACCTGTTCATGTAGACACCCTACTATAATAATACCTGTTCATGTAGACACCCTACTATAATAATACCTGTTCATGTAGACACCCTACTATAATAATACCTGTTCATGTAGACACCCTACTATAATAATACCTGTTCATGTAGACACCCTACTATAATAATACCTGTTCATGTAGACACCCTACTATAATAATACCTGTTCATGGAGACACCCTACTATAATAATACCTGTTCATGTAGACACCCTACTATAATAATACCTGTTCATGGAGACACCCTACTATAATAATACCTGTTCATGTAGACACCCTACTATAATAATACCTGTTCATGGAGACACCCTACTATAATAATACCTGTTCATGTAGACACCCTACTATAATAACACCTGTTCATGTAGACACCCTACTATAATAATACCTCTTCATGGAGACACCCTACTATAATAATACCTGTTCATGTAGACACCCTACTATAATAATACCTGTTCATGGAGACACCCTACTATAATAATACCGGAAATAAAAATAAGCCACAGCTGTTCAGATGTGTGTTGTATTTATTAATATAATCTTCAATGACTGGTTGTGTTTCCCCCTATATGGCACCATCAGATGTCACCATTTAACCCCACACATCATCAGGTCTGCCCCACAATACCACCCCAACAATGGGAACAAATCGCCTGAGTGTCTGTGTCCACACCAGGCCACAAGCGTCCCCCATCTATCATGGCCTTGGATAGGGCCGCGTCCTGCCTTCGCTCCCCACACAACAGCACCCCAAACCGAAGCCTTTCGACATGCCGACTCCTGGGACCGACCACCAGCCAACCGGCCCACTGGTCCATCGACCGGTTCAAAGGCACAATTAGAGAGGTTTTGTTTTACCCAGAGTGCCTTTTGTGGGGTCTCTTGTGCTCTGTTGTCGGCTGCCACAGGAGGGGGACATCATCAGTCACAGGGCTGAATGGCCAGGGGGGTTCGAGTGACCCCCCTCTGAGCTGACATGGAGGTTCCTCATTTAATGACAGAGCTCTCTGGCCGCTTCCCTGCTGAGCAACTGTGGAGCATCAACGGTCAGTCTCAACGGTCAGCTCTCCTGAGTCCTTCACATTAGCAGTGCTGTAGCCTAATGTTATTAAAGTCCTCAACAGGAGGGTGGCCTTTAAGGGGATATACAGCCTGGACTTACAGAAGTGAAGTGAGAGCCTCTTGACACCGTTTAGATATTTGAATTATCTATTTCTCTGAGACCTGAACGCAGTCTTCCTCAAAACCTTCCTCTTCATTTCAGATAATTAAATACGTATTAATAGCAGCTCCGAAAAGCCCGACACATGCTTCAAGACGTACGTCAAAAAAGTCAACAACTCCGTTTTAGCTGCATGCAACCTTTATTTCAAGGCGAGCTATTGGACTCAGAATCCAGGGAGTTGGTCCGGAGGATTCCTGCATGAAATAGACACAGGGCGCTTTTAATGTAGAGCTTCACGATCATTTCATTAGGATGCTAAAATACCATGTCCATGACCACACCAGACCTTTTCTCTGCTTTTCAGTCTCTCCAAAAATTATTTCCTTACTCTGAGGACGTCTAATACCCTCAGATAACTTCCACATTGTTTCCCCTCCAAAATAAGAAGACGAGTGATTTATTGCTGTTATACCAGGAGCAGGATTATGACATGGTTGACATCATTTGATATTCTTCCCAGGAGTTCTGAAAGTGGTCCATTAGTTGTATTATTTCTGTAAGAGTGGGTGCCAACCCTGCAGTCTGTTCATGTTACCCACTGTTACTGTGCTGCGGAGAGCATGTGTGTGTGTGTGTGTGTGTGGTGTTCAAATACAGTGAATGGTAAATGTCGCATTTGATTTGAATATTTTCTCAAACACTGCATAGAGTGCCAATGATGCTACATAACTACATAAGTCGACATGCCACTGAGGTTATGACATGAGAACCTCCTTGGGCTAAATCCAAATATAAATTGATGTCGAGAACAGGCAGATTTGAAGTAAAAGTATGGTGAGGACTACTCATCAAATGTCCTTGATTTTTATACATGAAAAAGGTGTCTTCATAAAATCCAGAAAGCTTACATTCCCAAGACATTTGAAACAGCTAAAATTAGAACCATGCAATAAATCAGGGAAATCCTCCGTGATTTCAGATTTCAGCACCGATCAAAGTACAAAGCTGTTTCCATCAGATGGGAGTCTTAGATTGCGGGTGAACAGGGTGAGAGGTGCCGGAAGGACAGTGACATTCACGGGATTCGACATGGCGACATTGACACGGACGGCGAGATATCCACCCCGCCGCGGCCTACCGCCGCTCCGCCAAGCTGTTATCACAGTCGTCCCCGTTTCCAGGTCGCAACCCTCAGCGGCGCCGGCATTATTGCGGCGCGGCTTGGTGCCACGGCGTGGCCCCAGATCTGCCATTGTCCGCGGGCGAAGCGTGGCCGCGAGGCACTGAGCCTCCCTGGCAACCATCTGCCCTGTTCTGCCACCACGGCCCCAGCTTAGGATGGGCCCCGACACATTAAAAGACTAACTGAAGACTCACTGGGACAAAACAAGGCCAATAGAGGACTACAACACACACAAAAGAAGAAGGAATGAGGCCTCTGAAGAAAATGTTAAACAGACAAAGGGAGAGAGAGAGAGAGAGAGAGAGAGAGAGAGAGAGAGAGAGAGAGAGGGGGGGGGGGAGGGAATGTGAAACCATACTTAGACAGTGCATTCAGGAGAAGTTGTAGAGAAGATTTAGAGGATTTAATTTTCTCTCACACGATCTCATCTAGTCTGTGATGCTCAGAGCTAATATGGATAACATGTTTCTGAGGAAAAACTGAGGCTCAAATGACACTTGGAAATGATGAAAACACATACTGCATACTTTCTTCCTGAGAAGCAGTGATTCAGTCGAATATCATAATAATATGTTGGCTTCTCCTCCAACACATGAAACCATAGCCTTGGGTAATGAGGGAAAGTCACAATTCACCTTATTAGACAACTGCATAACATTAGCATTTTTCTTGCAAAGATATTTAGAAATTGTAACATGCCAATCAAACTTTATTATCTTTTTTCTCTGATATCGTTATTCATTGTTTTATTGAATATGTCCTGTCATATATTTTAATGAGATAATTGTAATAACCCTATGTTCTATTTACTTTCGCTTTAGACCAAACATTACGTTTCAGAAGGTTAATTACTGCAGTGGGCTAAATCAGAGTCACGCAGAGTGTTTCTTGGTCGTCTTAAACAAGTCTACTGTGAAACAAAAGTTTACACCTCACACACATGGTTATAGGCTTAATTAAAGAAGACACCTGTACCATGTCAGATATAGAGTTGAAATGTATTACATTTTGAGTTTGCATCCCAATATTACACTTTATATACATCACAGAAGACTCAATATAACAAAACCGTTTGACATAGAAACACCAGATTTTCCGAATGATTTAAAACATAATATTTATTAATTATGAAAAATATTAATTATATTCCAACCATTAGTAGGTCCAGTAAGTAATTTGACAGCAGGAAAGGGCTACAATTATATTGGTATGTTCTGCATCCAATGACATGGATGTCTAAGTGTTTTGCCTATTTATATTCTAGTCCACCAGGTCTTTAAATTGTGATAGTAAGCCTTCACAATCAACTATGATGCCAGCATTTCCCAACAGCTATTATAACTATAGACACTGACCCCGGTGTCAAGAAAGTCACACTATTTTGTGTATCCAATGACATGTCTTATTGCTCTTTGACCTTTCCCACCTTGCTTTGCCTATTTCTAGTCTACCACATAGACATGTCTTCTAACCACGGTATTATCAGCTTTGACAATGCTACTACTGTGCTGTACTGACATATCATACCCACAGACATTGACCCTGGAGTCAACAAAGTCCCTCTAACCAACAGCACAAAGAAAAGCAGAATATTGTGTGTAAGATGTGACTGTTGACGTCTTTGTGGCCGAGTTGTGTGGACATGTTGTCTTTGGGACTCTAAAACGTTGGTGACAGTTTGGAACAGCGGTGTGTCTCAGGGGGTGACAGTTGAAAGGTAAGGGTTACCGACTTTCCTCAACAATGACTGGGGAGACTGGCAGGCTGCTTCCCCACGCCATAGACCCAAGGTGTTGTTGGGCGGGGCTGGGCGGGGCACAATGCCGAATTAATCCCAGATACATCTTCCACTGTCGGACGCCTTGGCTTGTGTTGGCCTTATCGCCCCTAACCAGGGTGCCTCAGAGATATTGACCCGCTCCTTTAGGCGAGACACCTTCATCCCCTCTAACGTCTCCTTTAACATGCAAACACCCTGCCTTTGTCTTCTCTGGCTCCTGGTGCCCTTTAGGAGGCCCCGTCCCCAGCACCAGCCTGGAAACAGAGCGGGGCCATGACAGGGAGATGATGGAGCCCTGTTTGATTTAGAAACCAACCGACGATTCCTCTTTACCCAGAATTCTTAGCCAAACCACTTATAACAGTGGGTTGAATCAACATAAGGATATATGATAAACCTGGTCCAATGTGCTTTAACTGATAGTTTCTATCAAAACTCTTGGTTGGTTTCCCGAAATTTTTCCCGTAAGATCATTCATCGTTCATCCATAAATATTCTACCTTTAATGTTTATTTATTTGTAATTGTATATGTGTTAATATAGACAAAAACAACAGTGCTGGAAAGCCATTAGCTAGCCATAATAACCATTCTCTTTTGGCACGAAGTTGTCTTCAAGTTAATCTGCTTTGCTCCCTGTTTTAGCTCCCTCAGTTCCTGAGAGCATTCAAAGACAACCGTTCACACACACTGTTCGAGCATGTGCAAGAGAAGATCGTATCGGGAGGAGGGTCATGGGATCTAAGAGTTTAGACCATCGAGAGGTTGGAAACAGAGGTTAAAGGGGTGTGGGGGGGGGGGGGGGGGGGACAGAGGTACAGACTCTCCCCGCCACCGGGGCAGATGGGAAAGATGTGATGTCAACCAACCAATAGAGAGTGAGCGCCATCCAACGGGGTTGTTTAGACCCTGGGATCAAACAGCCTTTATCCAGCGTGGTCCGGATGATTCCCTTATATTTACTTCCTGAGTCGAGTCAGACCCCTTTGAGACCCCGGGGTTGGCAACAAGGGCGGTGAAAAAGG
This sequence comes from Salvelinus alpinus, assembly GCF_045679555.1. Classification (NCBI taxonomy): domain Eukaryota; kingdom Metazoa; phylum Chordata; class Actinopteri; order Salmoniformes; family Salmonidae; genus Salvelinus; species Salvelinus alpinus. The sequence goes on from NC_092123.1 coordinate 5,320,990, forward strand.
GGAGAGAGAGGGATGACACAAAGATATGATGAATGTAGCAGATGAAAATGAGACGGGGAATGGTGGCGCATTGCCAAGTCTCTTTCCCCCCGGTGCATTTTCAAAGAGCAGGGGGGCCTGAGGAAGGCTAGAATTCACCATGACCACCAGCAGATGCTCTCCCTCTCTTTAGTCTTCTCCTCCAGTCATCTCGTCTTCTTTCCCCTACACTAGACGCATCAGCTCTCACATACAATGTCTTGAACCAGAGGGACGTATAGCCCAGTCTCTATATCTGCAAAGATCATGCAACGCCTATTTCATATTTTATCTTGTAAAGGTTTATGATTTTGATTGAACTTAGTTCAAGACAAAGTTGTGAGGTTTCATCTATCTGATCAACAACATAAAGTAGCAGTATCTCTATTTGAAAAGGGATCTCTTTTTGAAAAGGGATCTCTATTTGAGTGGACTCTATTTGAAAAGGGATCTCTATTTGAAAAGGGATCTCTATTTGTGTGGACTCTATTTGAAAAGGGATCTCTATTTGAGTGGACTCTATTTGTGTTTACATATTTGACCCAATGCCATTTATATCCTGATTCTCTCCGGGTTTTGTCCTCATTTTAGCATCATGACCGCAGATGGAAAAGTTTACTTGCGTTTATACTTGTGTAGTAACACACTAATGTATTTGTACAGAAAGTTACTAAATGTCTAAGTACCAACATACAAATGCAATGTTGTTACTAGAGTAAATACAGAGATATAGTATTATTACATAGGTATAAGGGCCAATTACATGGCAATTGGACAAACGAAGGTTTAATGAATATGGTAAAATGAAAATTGACTTTGTTTCAAATAGAGGGTTGAATGATTCAAAGGATTAATACTTTGTTAGTAAGTCCAATCAGACAAATTGAGAACAGAATAACAATGCAGCAGTAATTTACCTGGATTACAGCATTCCAGACTCCTGATGTGGGTTTGAAAGAGAGAGGATTTGCCATTTGACCTTTGGTACCTTTTTGTCAACGTGTGTGGTCTTAATGTCTGCCGACAGCCCTCGCTGACATGAATGATTTACAGGGCCTAGCTCAGGAGTTTATACACTTCAGTATTTAGTATCACTGTCATAAGACACTCGGACTCTGATTCTGCTCTACAGCTGTCTCAGGTCCAGCGCTCGTCTTTTGTTCAGTGGTAACCTGCACGTACATGTGTATACCAATGGCAAGTACCATTTTCAGCTAAATTTGTTTCTGAATTCACACAAAACAACACATATAAGATGGAGAAGTAATTATTTTGTGTTCTTCGTGATTTTTTTGTTGCGTTGACTGTGAGTAGTGTACGGTTTGTCAGCCATTTTCTTATAGAAAGAGATGTTTCATTTGGAGAATGTTGTTTAGTGGCATTTATCGGGCCACAAGAATGAGTGATTATATATTCTGGCACATCTTTGGGAATATGTCTTCATTTATCTGTAACATTAGGAAATGGTGCAAATCTCTTGCCAAGAATGCTCATATTGGGAATAACATTTATAATGTGGCCTATTTCACACTTGCCCTCAAAATGTATTTATTTGACCCAATGTAGAATACTTATGAATATAACAAACTTTACATACCTTTAGATTACACAAAACTCAATAAAGCCTCTCATCTTCTCATACTGTAAACACAACTAACTGTCACAGAGGCAGTGTGGCAGGCTATCCATCCAAAACATTGTTGACGACTTCACCTTCAAAAACACTGCCTTTTAGGTTTATGTCAAGCATGAACAACATACAGTGAGGGAAAAAAAGTATTTGATCCCCTGCTGATTTTGTACGTTTGCCCACTGACAAAGAAATGATCAGTCTGTAATTTTAATGGTAGGTTTATTTGAACAGTGAGAGACAGAATATCAACAAAAGAATCCAGAAAAACGCATGTCAAAAATGTTATAAATTGATTTGCATTTTAATGAGGGAAATAAGTATTTGACCCCTCTGCCAACAAGGGTTTTGCCACCAAGTACTAAGTCATGTTTTGCAATCACAGAGGTCAGATGTTTCTTGTAGTTGGCCACCAGGTTTGCACACATCTCAGGAGGGATTTTGTCCCACTCCTCTTTGCAGATCTTCTTCAAGTCATTAAGGTTTCGAGACTGACGTTTGGCAACTCGAACCTTCAGCTCCCTCCGCAGATTTTCTATGGGATTAAGGTCTGGAGACTGGCTAGGCCACTCCAGGACCTTAATGTGCTTTTTCTTGAGCCACTCCTTTGTTGCCTTGGCCGTGTGTTTTGGGTCATTGTCATGCTGGAATACCCATCCACGACCCATTTTCAATACCCTGGCTGAGGGAAGGAGGTTTTCACCCAAGATTTGACGGTACATGGCCCCGTCCATCGTCCCTTTGATGCGGTGAAGTTGTCCTGTCCCCTTAGCAGAAAAACACCCCCAAAGCATAATGTTTCCACCTCCATGTTTGACGGTGGGGATGGTTTCTTGGGGTCATAGGCAGCATTCCTCCTCCTCCAAACACGGCAAGTTGAGTTGATGCCAAAGAGCTCCATTTTGGTCTCATCTGACCACAACACGTTCACCCAGTTGTCCTCTGAATCATTCAGATGTTCATTGGCAAACTTCAGACGGGCATGTATATGTGCTTTCTTGAGCAGGGGGACCTTGCGGGCGCTGCAGGATTTCAGTCCTTCACGGCGTAGTGTGTTACCAATTGTTTTCTTGGTGACTATGGTCCCAGCTGCCTTGAGATCATTGACAAGATCCTCCTGTGTAGTTCTGGGCTGATTCCTCACCATTCTCATGATCATTGCAACTCCACGAGGTGAGATCTTGCATGGAGCCCCAGGCCGAGGGAGATTGACAGTTCTTTTGTGTTTCTTCCATTTGCGAATAATCGCACCAACTGTTGTCACCTTCTCACCAAGCTGCTTGGCAATGGTCTTGTAGCCCATTCCAGCCTTGTGCAGATCTACTTGTCCCTGACATCCTTGGAGAGCTCTTTGGTCTTGGCCATGGTGGAGAGTTTGGAATCTGATTGATTGATTGCTTCTGTGGACAGGTGTCTTTTATACAGGTAAGAAACTGAGATTAGGAGCACTCCCTTTAAGAGTGTGCTCCTAATCTCAGCTCGTTACCTGTATGAAAGACACCTGGGAGCCAGAAATCTTTCTGATTGAGAGGGGGTCAAATACTTATTTCCCTCATTAAAATGCAAATCAATTTATAACATTTTTGACATGCGTTTTTCTGGATATTTTTGTTGTTATTCTGTCTCTCACTGTTCAAATAAACCTAACATTAAAATTATAGACTGATAATTTCTTTGTCAGTGGGCAAACGTACAAAATCAGCAGGGGATCAAATACTTTTTTCCCTCACTGTAAATCAGTTTTTCAAAATAGCGTCCGTGTATTGTCGATTATCGATGAAGCTCTCCACAATTTTCCTCTAAGAGGCGCCGCGTGCTAAGCGTGGCCGCCGGGCGTAAAGCAGAACGTTCCCCCGTGGTGAGGGTCTATGTCTGGGTCTTTCGGCCAGTGACCCAGCAGCCAGGGGCCCACAGGGGCCCACAACGACTCTCACCCTGCACTCTGACCTAATGTGATAGATAGAGAGTCCAGAGAGGCTTAACTTCCCACGCGCTAAAACAAGCACCAGAATCAGGTCAGAAATGTATTTAAATAATTTACAATTATTTAAATGAGTTTATCTGAAACAGTGGACAGAAATTATATATAAACATATGTTGCATTTTTTCTTTGAAAAATACTCATGCACAGGGATTTCAGTTTCATAGATTGACAACATTGGACAGTGCGTTTTAAAGTGAGAAATCAGTCAAATTACTTTTACTTTTAGCGTTGCTGTGACAAATATATCTGTATAGCTGTGAAACAAAAGCCCAAAGAGAATGAGCCATGAATTAATGAATTCAAGACTTCAATAATTATGAAGCATGACAAAATTAACTTCTGCTGCCTTGGTTTTTTTTCTCTTCAAAAAACGAAGAAAAAAGTACGTGGCATTTTATTTTCATTTCTTTCATTGAATAATGGACAATGGTCTAAGATATTATAAACTGTAACGGTTGCGGAACTGGTGGCAGTGAAGTCAGACGCAGGAGACCAGAAATAGGTAATAGCCGGAGCAGTTTAATTTCAAAACCAACGCAAATAAAAAAGAACCTACATGGGTACAAAACCCGACGCGCACCAGTAACATAGTGCACAAGCACTTACAAACAAACAATTCCACACAAGGACATGGGGGGAACAGAGGGTTAAATACACAACACTTAATGGGGGAAATGGAAACCAGGTGTGTAAGAAAACAAGACAAAACAAATGGAAAATAATAAGTGGATCGACGATGTCTAGAAGACCGGTGACGCCGACCGCCGAGCAAGGAGAGGAAACGACTTCGGTGGAAGTCGTGACATAAACAGATCGAACCAACAGAAATGTTTGATGTTTCATTTTTTTGTTATAAAACATGATATGGCTGTGAGGCCATTTCAATGATACGCATGTGTTTGTGCTCAAGAAACAATTGTAGGCTATAGTAGGTAATCATCATAAAGGTGTATATCTCTGGTGTCAAAGACTGGGGCTATTTACCAGTGAATACTTTCTTTGGCCGTACAGTTACTGTGTAATATCCTGTTGTTACATGCAAATGCTGAAGTTGATTTAAGAGTATGTGTTGTCTACAATACATATGGAACCTGTTAAAACTACCACCACACACACACACACACACACACACACACACACACACACACACACACACACACACACACACACACACACACACACACACACACACACACACACACACACACACACACACACACACACACACACACACACACACACACACACACAGGAAGATTGTATTATACCTAATCCCAGCTCAAAAACTAGAGGAATTCTTCCTGTAACCCTCCAACACATAATTCTGTCAATTGAAACTAGTGCATTGCTCCGCAGGGCTGTCTTTATGTGGAAGGCATGTTATTGTTCGGGACAGCTACTCTGAATCAAAGAGAGAGAGAGAAAAAGAATCCTCTCTGTAAGGGACATCCAGATAAAACGGGGAAGTAGAAATGTGTAAGGGAAGGTGAGGAGCCATCGCCGTACAGAAAATTCATTTCCTGTGTTATATGGAGCAAATAATATCAGCAAGAAAAACCTGGGACCCTATAGATAGGAGATTTCCCTCGTTACATTGATAACCATTTGTTCATTTCCTGACAACAACAAAAAAATGTATGAGTCCCCTCCAAGATGAAATAGGTTGGGATTTTCTTTCTCTTATTTGTCTCCTTCTCGTTGTGTTCTCAAGCTGGCAGACGGAGTCTATTTCATCAGAAATGTGCCGGCGGAATGATAATCAGTGTATCAGTTATTATAGGAGTATTTGCAGCGTGCGCGCCGGGGCTAGCCTGAGGCGGCGGGGCTCGATGGCCGAATTCTCCCACTTTTGTGTCACTTGGCTTTTCTCCCCGCCCGTTGGATTTGCATTTTAATGGAAGCAGTTTATAGACTTCTCGGCGGCATTTGGGGCACCACAAGTGGCATCATTAAGTGAACTAAGCCGGATTAGTGGCGATGGTGAGGTCAGATAACCCCCGTAACAGAAACAGGACTGAAACAGCCTTTCCAGCTGGCTTAGAGAAAGAGAAAGAAAGAGAGAGAGTGAGAGCAGGAGATAGGAAGAGAGAGAGCGAGAAAGAGAGAAAGGGAGAGGGAGGTTTGAGGAAGAGAGAGAGGGTGAAAAAGAGAGAGAAGGGAAGTGAGAGAGAGAGAGAGAGAGAGAGAGAGAGAGAGAGAGAGAAAGAAAGAAACAAAGGGAGAGGGGGAGAGAGCATCAGGGTGATGATTTGCAAGCTAAATTCTCTCCTGCTCGTGACAGAGGGCTTCTCAACTGTTTTCTTTCTCTTTCCCTTTATCCCTCCTTTCTTCCCTTAAGTGAGTCCAGTAGCGTTTTCAGGTGGGAGCCCTTTCTGTTTTAAGCGAATTGAAGTAGACCTCGCTCTCACTGCTTTTGAAAGGGCAAACGTGCCTTACTGGATACTCTAGTGAACATAGCACGCCCGACCCAAGTTAGAGAGAAACGCAAAAAAAACGAAACACTGACTTGTTTGTTTTGCTATCCAAAATCAAACAACTCTTGATGTGTTTGGGTCTCTTTCCAACTCCTTTCAAATCATCCCCCGCTCACAGGAACAATAATTCAAAAAAGTAAATCATCAAAGCCGACGACACACTCGACGCATCTCAACCGAAAGATGTGGGTGTTTTGCCCTTCTTTCTCTTTCACCCCTACAGAAAACTACACAAGACAGCCTCTGTTTGAGATGTATTTTTGTGATGCGGGCTTGCAATTGGGGGGTGTCAATGTGCAAGCATTACACCGGAGATGTGTGTGTGAGTGTGTGTGTGGCGTGTTCATGAATTTAACACAGCATGGCAAGGCGGAGATGAGCGCCCTGTCATTCGGTGAGCGCTGGCCTGTGGAGGTCACACGCTGACGGGCGCAGGAATATGAAGAGATTATGCATTGTGAGATCAAGCCTGGGGAAAGAAGTAGATCTGTCTGTATACAGGGCCCAAAGATTCATCGTTATGGCGGCATTAGGAATTAGGAATTAGTAGGGGCTGAGTCGACACTTTTGGAGTATTAGGATATGGGGCTATAGACGGTGGGAGAAGCTTTCTTGTAATTATAAGAGGCACCATGTTTAATAATGGAATTTGGTTTTCCATATTTGACCTCTTTCTCTGTTGTGCTATGAAATTATGGGATTTTGAATGGGTTTTTGAGAGAGAGAGACTACTGTACTGTAAATGAATGCTACCTCTACTCTATTTTTGTGTCTACTAGCTGAAAAGATTGAGACCGTATTTAAAATGCACCAGCACAATTTTAATGTGAAACACTCCTAACTTTAAATTCAAACAAAATGTGTTATGATGTATCCCATAATGGCATAACATATCCCATATTAGTGGTTAACCTGGTCATTATTGACTCCAATGCTTTCTACAAGAGGAGAACTGAGAGAGAAAATACAGTAGTTTGAGGGAAATGAAGCAAAGGCTTAAACAACAAATTAAAATCAATACAAAAATGTTCACTTCAATTTTTTTGATGAATGGTCTATCCTAATATAATAAATTAAAGTCGAAAAACTTTCCATACATATTTACTACTTCCTTCTCTAACTCATTTCAAATCCTTGGGCTATTTCCCATTATGTTGATATGGCTATGATTCCCCAACTCTTTTGCTAATTGTATGTGGTTTCAAAGCCATTTTCTGTTAGAGTGCACAAATCCATTATATTCTCTTATAATGTGATTGGATTAATGCACAAGCTAAAACAGGTGACCGGAGACTCCAACATTGATTGATCATCTTATTTTTGGTAGCTCAACCAGTTTGGCCGTTCTTATCGATACAATTACTGGTTCGATATTAAATATTGTTCCTCTGACGAACCGATTATCTTTTGTCCCTCTTTGATGACGTCACCATGGGTAGTAAGGGCTAGGGGGGCCAGTGTGAGGCATGGGAGCAGTGAGGTGGCGTCTGATGGCCTTTCTAAGGGGTGATATAGATAATCAGTGACACCTCACAGTGTGTGGATGTTGTACCCAGATGGAAATAAAGGAGTCTCTACCAGCGGGAGGGAAGAGAGATCAGATTGGTGGCCCTGGCCTCCTCCAGAGTGTCATCTCACACTAATAACCCTTTGGGCTGTCTGCCTCCCTCCCTCCCTCCATCCCATCCTCCCTCCCTCTTTTCCTCTCTTTCTCTCTCTCTCTCTCTCTCTCTCTCTCTCTCTCTCTCTCTCTCTCTCTCTCTCTCTCTCTCTCTCTCTTTATCTCTCTTTCTTTCTCTTTCTCGCAGTCTCTCTTTCTCTCTCACTCTCTCTCTTTCCCTCTATCCATCCCTCTCTCTCCCTCCCTTCATCTCTCTCTGTCTATCCCTTTCTTTCTCACCCAATCTCCCTCCTTCCCTCCCCCCTCTCTATCCTGCCTCCTCCATCTCCTTCTCATTAGCGCTTATCTCAGGATCCCCGCGTTCATCGGGTTTATCTTTCTAATTATATTGCTACTCACCTTTAAGGAAGCCGGGGCTGAGCCGTCGTTTGTAAAGGGGAGGGTTCGTATCCCCAGTTCCCCTGTGAGTACGGGCATCCGGCCCCTCCATTCAGCCTCGCTCACCTCCTCCTCCCCCCATCTCTTCTGCCCCCCCCCCCACCCGCCTTTTCAATGCTAAAATGTCACCTTTGTATCTACTGGGTCTCTTTGAATGCAGAGCAGCGCACCTGGCATCTCCAGCACAGCGCCAGGGGTTGGGAGATAAAACTCCCCAGGCTCCCTCTTCATTTCTGGGCATTGAGAGAGGAAGAGGCCCCCCAGGACCTCCCAGGACCTTCTCTACCTCCCCAAACATGCACAGAGTCACCACCCCACACCCCCAGCCACTCTGTCTTATCATATCGGCTCCATACCCAATGTTGCCATACCCAGTGTTTCTCTCAGATCCACGTGGGACCTAGATGTATTCATACATTCACACAATGAGGGGCTGTGATGAACACATTTTAGTTGCTGGGCCGCGTATGTGGGAAAGTATGACGTGGCTTGACCTCTGAGAGATTGCCTATCTATTTTGTTTTGCAAATTGGACCGTCTTCCCTAGAGTATAGATCATGTAAAGACACAGCACTCATCAGAAAGATTGGTGACTTGACTTTTTCCACATTTTGTTACGTTACAGCCTTATTCTAAAATTGATTAAATAAAACAATTATTCATCAATCTACACACAATACCCCATAATGACAAAGTGAAAATCAGAAATAACTTATTTACGTAAGTATTCAGACCCTTTGCTATGAAACTTGAAATTGAGCTAAGGTGCATCCTGTTTCCATTGATCATCCTTGAGATGTTACATCTTGATTGGAGTCCACCTGCGATAAATTCATTTGATTGGATATGATTTGAAAAGGCACACACCTGTCTATATAAGGCCCCACAGTTGACAGTGCATGTCAGAGCAAAAACCAAGCTATGAGGTCAAAGGAATTGTCCACAGAGCTCCAAGACTAAGGCTGTAACGTGCTTCTACATCTGCATTGCTTGCTGTTTGGGTTTTAGGCTGGGTTTCTGTATAGCACTTTGTGACATCGGCTGATGTAAAAAGGGCTTCAAAAATACATTTGATTGATTGATTGAAGACAGGATTGTGTTGAGGCACAAATCTGGGGTAGGGTACCAAAACCATTCTGCAGTATTGAAGGTCCCCAAGAACACAGTGGCCTCCATTGTTCGTAAATGGAAGAAGTTTGGAACCACCAAGACTCTTCCTAGAGCTGGCCGCCCGGCCAAACTGAGAAGCAATCGGGGCAGAAAGGCCTTGGTCAGGGAGGTGACCAAGAACCCGATGGTCACTCTGACAGAACTCCAGAGTTCCTCTGTGGAGATGGGAGAACCTTCCAGAAGGACAACTATCACTGCAGCACTCCACCAATCGGGCCTTTATGTTAAAGTGGCCAGGCGGAAGCCAGTCCTCAGTAAAAGGCACATGACAGCTCACTTGGAGTTTGCCAAAAGGCACCTAAAGGACTCTCAGACCATGAGAAACAAGATTCTCTGGTCTGATAAAACCAACATTGAATTATTTGGCCTGAATGCCAAGCGTCACGTCTAGAGGAAACCTAGCACCATCCCTACTGTGAAGCATGGTGGTGGCAGTATCATGCTGTGGGGATGTTCTTCAGTTGCAGAGACTGGGAGACTAGTCAGGATCGAGGGAAAGATGAACGGAGCAAAGTACAGAGAGATCCTTGATGAAAACTTGCTCCAGGGCGCTCAGGACCTCAGACTGGGGCAAAGGTTCACCTTCCAACAGGACGACGACCCTAAGCACAGAGCCAAGACAATGCAGGAGTGGCTTCGGGACAAGTTTCTGAGTGGCCTGGCCAGATCCCGGACTTGAACCAGATGGAACATATCTGGAGAGACCTGAACATAGCTGTCAAACCCAACAGAGCTTGAGAAGATCTGCAGAGAAGAATGAGAGAAACTCCACAAATACAGGTGTGTCAAGCTTGTAGCGTCATACCCAAGAAGACTCTAGGCTGTAATTGCTGCCAAAGGTTCTTCAACAAAGTACTGAGTAAAGTACTCAGAGGAAGGCCCTAAAAATTGTCAAAGACTCCAGCCACCCTAGTCATAGACTGTTCTCTCTGCTACCACACGGCAAGCGGTACCGGACAGCCAAGTCTAGGTCCAAGAAGGCTTCTAAACAGCTTCTACCCCCAAGCCATAAGACTCCTGAACAGCTAATCAAATGGCTACCCAGACTATTTGCATTGCCCCCCACCCCCTTCTACGCTGCTGCTACTCTCTGTTATTATCCATGCATAGTCACTTTAATAACTCTACCTACATGTACATATTACCTCGACACCGGTGCCCACATTGACTCTGTACTGGTACCCCCCTGTATATAGCCGCGCTATTGTTATTTACTGCTGCTCTTTAATTATTTGTTATCCTTATCTCTTACTTTTCTTAAAATTGCATTGTTGGTTAAGGGCTTGAAAGTAAGCATTTCACTGTAAGGTCGGTTGTATTCGGCGAATGTGACAAATAAAATTTGATTTGATTTTGATTTGAATACTGATGTAAATGTTATATTTCATTTTTTTTTTTTACATATGCAAAAATGTAAAAAAACCTGCTTTTGCGTTGTCATTGTGGGGTATTGTGTGTAGATTGGTGAGGAAAAATAACAATTGAATGAATTTCAAAATAAGGCTGCAACGTAAAACAAAATGTTGAAAAAGGCATGGGGTCTGAATACTTTCCGAATACACTGTAAGGGTGATTGAAGGGTCATATTTAAGGACTTAATGGGTTTCGTAGCCTAACCCCTCTGGCCCCACACAGGGACTACAAGGTCAGTTTAGGTATTCAGACCCCCTAGTGCTACTGGATATTAAATCATCTTAGATATAAAGTCCCCTGTTTAGAGGACCTGCGTGCTTCTGGTACCGGTTCAGACCAATTTTTCACTTATAAATCGTTCTGTGGACACCGTAGATCAAAATGTATTGCATTGAGCGATAGCCCTGGTTCCCACGGAGACAGTATCTTTTCTGAGCCTGTGTGATGTAGGATGGGAAATCTGAAACCACTTGAAGCTGGGATGTCCCTCCTACCATTTAATTAGCTCTTTAGACTGTCCATCAACTCCTGGCTGAACCCTACAGTAGGTCACAGCCTCGGATAAAGCACATGCCTGCAAACCTTACATCGTAGCGCATCACGGTACCTCATTCAGAGGTAGATTTTTATAGATTAATCTAAAATAATGAATAGATTTTAAACAAAAAAACACTTTCTGTTCGTGATGGACAAGATTAATATGGAATAAAAGGTGTGTTCCTAATGAGTTCAGGAAGCCAATGGGAGCAGACATTTTGATCAAGAGAGACCTTTGGAATATAGGCACAATTAAACATACAAATATGCATTTTACAGTAATAAGGAAGGTGAAATAAGTCATTTCAAGCCATATTCATACTGTTTTGTTGAATAGGAAACATTTCATAATTTTTTACATATTTGTACTGTGCACTTGTGCTTGTGTCCTCAAAAGTGCCTACACCTCAGAAATGTATTTTAACAAATGACTAGAAAGGTGAGAATATAGCCTTTCTTGGAGTACGCAGCATTACTAGTTATTGTTTATGGCCTTCTCATGATAAATAATTACTTTTGGGGATTACGTAGATTACATTTCCGATTACACTTAGTTACATTTAACTGGTTTAAGGGGGTGGCTCACTGTCTGAGTTTGTAGAGCCTCCCACACATAAACACACACAAGGTGTTATTGGGATCATCAGGAGCTATTTAAACATGATGGTAGAACGAGCCATAGTTTCTAATATAGGAAAGAACACCTAACCCTTCGGTGTGAGGACCAACTAGAGGTTTCACTAGATCCCCTCGTCGGCCTCTAACGTGTTAGCTATATATCAGTCCTATGTGACTGTGTGAGTACTGGAACGTCATAAATACTATCTTTAAGCCTGAACAGTCGATCGCCACATAATCACGCTGCCAGTTGCTATCATTGCTACCACACGACGCCTACTCCCAAAATGGTGTGTGTAGATTGTACAGTATCTCTTCTATTACTTATGGTATTAGTTGGTCCTCTGTAGCTCAGTTGGTAGAGCATGGTGTTTGTAATGCCAGGGTAGTGGGTTCAATTCCGGCGACCATCCATATGTTAAACATATGACTGGAAGTTGCTTTGGATAAAAGTGTCTGCTATATGGCATCTACTATTAATAAACATAATTTATTTTGTATTATTTTGAAATGGGTTTGTTCCTGTGGGTGTTTGACTGGAATATTATGAGTATTAGGACATCAATTGGTTTGAATTACATTTCCAGTTGTGCTAATATGAATTTGATACATTTAATCCTAAAATTAGAGTTGAATTCTATTCTGTATACTAAGCATACTAAGAATTCACATAGATCTCATTGTGGGTTGTTGCCCTTGGTCCTGACCTTTAAAATCCAACACAATATTTTGTGGAATTGAACGCACGCACACACACACACACACACACACACACACACACACACACACACACACACACACACACACACACACACACACACACACACACACACACACACACACACACACACACACACACACACACACACACACACACACACACACACACACACACACACACACACACACACACACACACACACTGTAAGACAATCTTTCTCTCTCGCTGTCAGAGAACAAGCTACCACCTGCTGGGTGGAAAAAGGACATGGTGAGAAGTGCGCTCGATCACCTTCAATTAAAATCTTCTCTGGGAACCTTTTAAAGGACATTTCTTCCATGAGAGGACCCTGGTGGAAAGCCCAAGCTGTCTGCTCAGTGGGATGGTTCCTCAGCTATTGATTTATTATTCAGTCCGAAAATATCTATGGGAGCCAGACCTCACGCGCATCAGACCCACTAACATCAGGAAATGATTAAGCCTAGCATCAGTAAGATAGGGAGCCTCATTGTAGCTGAAGCCGATTGACAACAGCGCTGCCTTTCAACTCTCAGGGATGAGATTTCCAATCCAGCCCGGGGACGCTACATTGGTGATCAAAAACAATCCCTATTCATTCATGCATACATTTCCAGCCTGTTGTGTCTCCGGGGTCTTATGTCATGTAAATGTCCCCTGTGATAATGAGAGAGAAAGGCCCTTGTATGATGACCAGTGGCTTGTAAGATGGTGAGCTCCTGGTTAGAAACGATTAGAAGGTAAGTCATTATGAGGGGCTCCTGTCTTCCTTTTGTGTCATGCGTAATGAATATTTGGGGTGTTTGGAGCACTTTAAGGATTTAAACAGGGAGTTTAATCCCGTAATCTTTTAGAAAAACCAATTTTGCTCCAATGAAAGAGGGTCATTAAACTCATACATTTGCGGCCTTGGTCTTGGAGATGCGGTGATTGTGGAGATTAGGTTAATTAAAGCCCCATATTGTGTTGGGGATGGCCGAGGTGCGAGCTGTGTCACGGGTATCCAATCATGACATCGGCGCAGGGCGGCGGTGTTGGCGGCCCCTACCGCTGTTCGGGTTAGAACCTGGGGTTATCTCTTTAACCCTGCCCCCTGTGGGGGTAGTCAACGCCGTTTCAATGCCATTTACAGCCGGTTGACCCTTCACAGCAGCACTGTCGCGGGCACATCTGCAACAAAGTGCAGCACGAGCCGCACACCTAAAGCTATAGGATGATATATGATATGACTGGTCTCTCGCTCTTCTCTCTGCTATGTTTGGCTTTCTGTTCTGGTGAGAGCATTTGTCTGGGGTTTTCAAACAGAATGGAAATGATACAATGGCGGTATTTCTAAACAGTACAAACAAAATGTATCACATGACAAAATAATACTTCATGTTGGACCTATAAATGTTGATCCACGGTAATCAAGGTAAACGCTTAGTACTGTACATGCCATTGACTAGACATACAAATATTATCCTCTTTCCCTTACTGATCTGCAAATATAAAAAAGAGGACCATTATTTTGTTCCTACTATCCGATCTTAAAGCCAATGCTGGGATATCCATTCTGACAGGGACATTATACTATGAGACTAAAACCCATTCATAACCATTAATTAACCACAAGTCACAGGAAACAGTTGTGGATCATCATCTTTCTCTCCTGTAAGTATAACCAAAGGTCATGTCATGTGATCCCACCCTCCTCTGAAGATGTTGTTTTAATGACCATAGCCATTATCTCTCTCTCTCTCTCTCTCTCTCTCTCTCTCTCTCTCTCTCTCTCTCTCTCTCTCTCTCTCTCCCTCCTCTCTCTCTGTCTCTCTCTCTCTCTCTGGCTCTCTTCTCCCCTCTCTCTCTCTCTTGTCTCAACTAACCAAGGCTTAATTAATTCAATAATGAGCTCACATTAGCAGACCTTCCAGATCAATGGCATTTCCATTCAATAGTAGCTCCTGTTAACCAGGACCTAGACTTCAATGATTAGGGGTCTATAGTGCTAGGTCTAGCTGATCAAGTCACCGATGATACCAATCTGTCAATCCACTCAGTCCTCTTATTGAGTTCCTCCTCAGTGAGTGGACTGGACACTCAGGTGGACAGACGTCTCCAGTGATTTCTGTCTGTCTTCCAAAGGAACTATTTCTTCAGGGAGGAGTGACAACGAGCGAGTTGTGGGGGGATGGCGTTATTTGTTTTCCACAGTGGATTTCGGTAATTAAAGCATTGACATGGTTTATTTAGTATCAGTGGTTATCGAATGAAGAACCGGTGGAGCCAAAATCTTCAAGCTACGGTACACGACCACCCTACCCAGAATTCAATGGTTTGGAATGGTGGATTCATTTCAAATTAAAATAGCAGTGACATTGTTAGGTACTGTATGCACTGTTATATGATCACACCAGTGGCGGTCAGTGCCGTTTAAGATGAGGGAGAACTTTTATTTTTTATGAGCATGGCCTTATTTCTATTACAGCATATTGGATGCTTGTCATTCATATTCCATTCACCCAGTTCAATGTATCATCGATAGGTTTAGGCTACTACATGATACTCTAATTTTCCCTATACCCGTCATGAGGTTGCTACAAAATAGCCTATGAATGGAAGTTTACAACGTAGGTGCACACATTTTGAAAGAAAGATTTGAGGTGACAGACAGTGACACATGGACAGACAGTGACACATTCAACATCGCCTTGCACACTCTTACCTGCATCTAGCTGATCTACAGTAGGGTGTAATCATTAGTCCAGCAGTCGCAAACGAGCGTTTCTATTGGACAAATTCAGGTATGTTTATCCCCGTTTCGTTCCGTTTGCTTCCGTTTGCTCACAGACAACACATCAGCTGTCTGTGACCAGGCAAAACAACTTTTCCAAGTCAAACCTTCATATCATAACTGCTACACACAGCCTACATCGTTTTCACCATATTAGCTAAAGTAACTTCATAGTCAGCATAGCTAATAGAACTAACGTATTAGTAAACCCACTACAATCATGCCGTACAGTGTATTGCAGTTTAGCAGTTACACCAGCGGGCCCCTGTGACAATACATTTGTAAAACCAAAAGCTTACCTTGACTTGGAAGAGTTCCGGTGTTGGATAGTCATAACCAGCTAGCTAACATATCATCCCTCTTTTTGAGCAAGCTGTTTGAGTAGGCTAAACTAGCTAGCCCCATTTGCTAGATAAGTGGGAAAAAATCATGAAATATAACTCTCTCTCTCTCATGCTTCTCCTTTTTTTGAAGAAATTAATTTCTTCAAAACTGTTGTCTTTCTCACTCTTTGAGTCAACTTGTCACCACATGCACTGCAGTGCTAGCTAGCTGTAGCTTATGCTTTCACTACTAGATTCATTCTCTGATCCTTTTATTAGGTGGACAACATGTCAGTTCATGCTGCAAGCGCTCTGATAGGTTGGAGGATGTCCTCCGGATGTTGTCATAATTACTGTGTAAGTCTATGGAAGGGGGTGAGAACCATGAGCCTCCTAGGTTTTGTATTGCAGTCAATGTACCAAGAGGAGGACGGAAGCTAGCTGTCCTCCGGCTACACCATGGTGCTACCCTACAGAGTGCTGTTGGGTAGCAAAACAGAGTTTTGCTACCCAATGTTTGCATAATTATTTGGTGACATGAATATATTTGGTATAGTATTTTATTAAATGTTTCACTATTCAATTTTTATGAGATTCACTGAGGAGGATGGTCCTCCCCTTCCTCCTCTGCGGAGCCTCCACTGGATCACACAATATGTTGACAAGGCTAAAATTTAGTTTTAGTCTCATATCAATAATGCATTGACATACATACATGGGGTGTTACTTCCAGAAATTTTTTAAATAAGAGATGTTCAGTGATGGTGTGGAGTGTACTCTCTCGCTCTTTTAGGACGTACTACTGACGTGGAGAGCAAAAAGAGAAAGATGTTGAATGGTGTGGAGCTAAGCTCGCTTGCTCCGTATCTCTCTGTTTCTCACTCTCTTGTTATCTCCCTCTCTCTTGCTCTCTCACTCTCTCTCTCTCACTTTATCCCTCTCTCTTGCTCTCTCTTGTTATCTCCCTCTCTCTCTCTCGTTATCTCCCTCTCTCTCTATATTAATTTATATATATATATATATATATATATATATATATATATATATATATATATATATATACATATTTCCCTCTATGGTTCACATTATCCTCCCAGGTCTTGGTTGGGGTTTTGAAGTGTCTCTGAGAGGATTGGTCCTAGACCTCAATGCCTGGAGCATCATAGAGGTTATGAGAATGTCAACACTGCAAATCACTTAGTAATGACATTCCCATATGCTCCCAAACAGATATAACTCCGTCACAAGCAGAATACATTTGATGTCCTCAGTCAGTTCGATTTCATTGCTCATCCATGAATTGTCATTGTGGATATCTTCGGTCATGGGGTATCTCCTGTATGCGTTGAAGAGCAATGCTTCAACTGTACGTGTCCATGTCACCTAGGGAGTAGTATACATTCACACTATCAAATTGCATTGTAGGAAATACGATTTAATCAACAGTTTTAATATACAAGATTTACAACAAATCCAAGTGAAAACAGGATTCTTTATTTGCCGGTGATAATGATGATGTCCTCTTACATGTATTTTCCTCCTCATTCTTCTTTGTCTTTGTTTCGTTACACACCACCTAGCTGGGATTCAGCACAGTCTGAATAATATTGTTCTCTCTTCTAGAGCTGTAGCATCTGCTGGTTTAATAAGCCAGTGATTTCACTGTCTGCAGGGATTCAGGGGAGCAAACATGCAACAACACTCAGACCCCTCGTGTGTGACCACAACCATTGTTCCTCCCAAACAAAGTCTTCACTTTGATGTGTCTGTGCTTGGCTAACTGGAGGAACCTTTTTTTCAATCTGCGCTATCCGTCCTCTGTTTTCCTCTTTTCAGTCCCTGGTCTGTTTGAGGAGCCAACACAACCCCAAAATACCACAAACGTTATCCACCCTCCATGCGACACAATCAATAACGCCGAAAGAGAGTGTGTTCAGTCAGACTGCTTATTAGAATGAAAGACCAACTGCTAAAAACACAGAAATAGACATGTCTTTACTGGTCAAAATCTACAAAATATGTGTTAATTTCCTCAAATAAGCAAAACCTCTACCTCGTAAGTTTAGTGAATGTTAATAAGGTCCTAAACACTGCACCCACTCAGAAGATAACATGTATATTTTAAGCTGGAAATGAGGTCTGACAGAGACAACATCCACATCCAGGATATTGTTCCTGCCTTCTCATCTTTGCACCAGTCTCTGAGCAGTTTTGTAGCACATTGTATGTTGCATGGTGAATTTACTGGGAACAATCGCAGAGTTTCTGTTGCACTAATACGTCCCAGACGCCTTTAAAGGGTTAAACCCTGGGTAATACTTTGTTATTGTCCTGTTGCTGGGACAACATGGTGTTTTGACTCCTGTTCAAAGTCTTGATTGACAGGTTCAGCCCGCCAATGCGCTGGGCACTAAAGGCGACAAAACCATCTAGGAAGTAAGGCTTTATCCAGGCCTCTGAGCTACTTAACCTGCACACGCGTGCGCACACACACACACACACACACACACACACACACACACACACACACACACACACACACACACACACACACACACACACACACACACACACACACACACACACACACACACACACACACACACAGTGAGAGAGAGAGAGAGAGAAAGAGCTGTGCATATGCACATAAGCTTACATGTTTTATATAAAATGCTATTTTCCATTAAAAAAATAACACAGATTTTTTTTTTATAAAGCATCTTCTTATGGCAGTTTTATCAAACCAAAATAGTTGATTCTACAAATCCACGAGTAAGATATTTTACACATTACATTATCCATGATTACAAGATAGTACTATCCATGATTGGAGTAATTCTTTTCACAACCAATATAGGAAATGCATTTCAATTAACTTAGACAGTTATTTGTTATCATTGTCTCGAAGATATTTTTTATACACAGTATCTAGGTTTTAATTCGGATAGTGAAGAGGGTCTCAATTATAGTACCAACCAATATATAAAAATAACATAACTTATTCGGAAATACTAGTCCCTAAAGAGGAAATGCATAAAATAATATTTTCCTTATCCTGAAATACAATGTAATGCAACATACATTATTTATAATGTTGATAGTACACTGGGAAATAACAATAATATGGGATGTATGGCATTACACTTTTGACATGTATCTAAAAACACTTACATATAAATATTTCAAACATACTAACCAATTTTTAACACTTTTAGTGTTTTTTTCCCATTTTCAATGTTTCAAATTCATCTTAAAAGGTGATAATTGATCATAAAAATTGGAGTAGTTTCCCTATAGTCTACAGAAGAAGCCGGCAGTCCTCTGACAGTGGGAGTTGATTACTGTTCAACATGGGCCTCAGTGTACCATTATATATATTGGGTACAGTGATTTTGTGCCCCCTTCTGGCTGTTCAGAATACACCTTTTAACAACAATACGAGATATAGAAGGCCATTGAGACAAAAGTATATAAATATGATCAACATTATGCTGAATATAGATTTGCACATCACTGCATACACAAATGATTGTGTATCACAGTAGATATATACAGACTTTACTGGGACCTTGCATTGTCTTAAGTGGTAGTAAGTATTATTCTTCTACCCGTGTTTTAGTCGACTAGTTTGAAAATTCTAAAGGCAATCGCACATCTGAGCTATCTTTGTTGCAGGTGCAAGGTAACAGTTGAATAAGATGAGAGAAAAAAGAAGAAACCTGCACACTGCTCTTTAATAAGCTTTACGTATCACGGCAAGCAGTGATACTATCAACAGCAGTGTGCAGTCTTCTAGTTTTGCAGTCTTCTAGTTTTGAATTGAACTCGAATGTGTTTGTTTACACACTGCAAAGTATACACTGCAAAGGTCAATGAGGCGGATTCTGTCCAAACCCTATTTTAATGTGGCATTTTAATTAAGGCACTGCAAAGCCAGCCACTATGAATCTATCTATCAATCTCTCTCTCACACACACACACACACACACACACACACACACACACACACACACACACACACACACACACACACACACACACACACACACACACACACACACACACACACACACACACACACACACACACACACACACACACACACACACAAACACAAACACAAACACAAACACACACAGACCAAGGCCATGTAACAGTTAGCGCCAAAGAGGTTGTCGTGCATTGGGCCCTCCCTCCCTCAGATAACGATTCCAGCCTCCTTGACACCCTAATAGAATGCCTCTCCCCCTACGAGTGCAATTGAGCTGGGCGCTGGAGCAAAAATCATTAGGTAAGCAAGATAATCAAAACCAAATCAGCCGTTATCCCCAGTGCATCTGTGTATCCTGTGCTCAGACAAGCTACCGGTCTCTCAAGTCTCCCACTCAACATTTTTCTCTCCCCTCCTTCACACCTCGACCCACCATCCACCTCTCCTCCTCCCCTCGTCTTCTCAGCCTACTTGTCACATTCCCCCATATTCATTTCCGAACGTGTAAAAGAGATGCTGACTTTGCAGCCTGCACAATCTGGGAATGACTTTGACCCTCAGAGTGGCTGAGGAAGAGCGGCGAGCGCTATCGGAGCCATAGAACTATGTTATCACCGCTATTAGGGAGCTTTAAACAGTGGCTGGGAGTGAGGAGACACAGGCGAAATTGGAAGCTTATTGTGATTGATGGGTTCCTATTAGAGGCTGTGTGTTATCACTATGAGGGAGGGGCGAGATGGGGGGAGAACGGGCACTGAGTTGTAACACAACAGATTACCTGAACCTCCAGTCGCTCCCGTCTCTCCCTCAAGGATGTTTAAATAAAACAGAGTGCCCTTTTTTTTTACCGAGACGCTCATTTTCACTCTCTCAGGCACTCAAACTACTTCACGTCAGGTGCGATTTGCCGTAGCCACTCAATAAACTGACACGGGATTCATATTTTCCATTCATTTCCTTCAGGTAACAGCTAGCCTATTTCTTCAGAGGTTTCTGTAAAACAGGCACAGCCAACAGGAATTGTGTTAGGGTCCAAGGTGCTTCACTTTCTTCCCTTTTTCCCTTATTTTTTTCAGTTTTTCGGTGCACAGTTGCCAAAATGATTGATTGTGACTAGCAAACTGGGTCTCCGGCATCATCCAACAAAAGCCTTTGGCCCGTACCGGCAGACCTTGGCTGGACAGAAATCAATAATTCACCATTAAAATCTATCAAAGAAGAGTTAAGGCTCCAGCTGTCTTGGCCGCTTTTTTGCGGCACTCCGACATGAAATCTGACACTTGTAGTACATGAGTAATCAATATATAGTGGTTCACAGATCATCTGTGGTCACCTCGTAGCCAGTGATGGATGCCTTGAGTAGTTGTGATTCATTTTGTCACCCCATTAAACTGGATTCTGTCGAGTGCTTCCCCTGATTTCACTTTAGAAGAGAGGCAGAAGGGAAAGGAGAGAATAGAGAGCAATACTTACAGTTTTTTCAATTTCCCTATTCCAATATGTCAGGTTATAGAGATTTTGTAGCTCACAGAGTGTGAAAATCCCATGGAGGGTCGAACGAACATGCTTTCGGAGCCACTCACTGCATGACTTATGCTGAGTGTGAAGTTACTTCTGTGAACACATTTACCTATGTACTCGCTGCGTGCCTAACCCCTTCACTCTGCTCAGTAGATATACTTTTACACAGAATAAAAATACAAGGGGGTAAATGGGTTCTAAGAGCTATACTATTGTATATTTAAAAGGTTGCTGAGTACAATTTTCACACCGAGAAGAATGCTACACTACTGCAAACTCCCCATAGCCTAATTTGCAGAGAGCACCATCATGTAAATAAAAAATGACCACCTATTAACAACGAACGAGAAACGGCAGGAAAACAAGTGTGTTGTTGATGCAGAGGAGGACATTGGTTTCTCTCTTATTTCTCTCTTTCCCTGAGTGAGAGAGAGTGAGTTCCTTTTCACCGCTCATTTGCTTCAAGGACAGATCGTGTGTGTGTGTGTGTGTGTGTGTGTGTGTGTGTGTGTGTGTATACCTGCTTGCGTGTGTGTGTGTGTCCTTCCCTGTCTGCCTCCCTGTGTTGGACCGCAGCCCAAAAACACACTGAGATTGCTCCGTAGCTCACTGACTCAGCTACAACAAACAGCTGCTGGAGTAGTAGTCCTCCTTCAGCTCACCCCATATGTTGGTCCTCACCTGCTGCTGCTGCTGAGAGGATTATTAGGTACAACCCTTATTAAAAATGGATTTGTTTCACCCTAACTGGGGGGGCTGTGTGTGTGTGTGTGTGTGTGTGTGTGTGTGTGTGTGTGTGTGTGTGTGTGTGTGTGTGTGTGTGTGTGTGTGTGTGTGTGTGTGTGTGTGTGTGTGTGTGTGTGTGTGTGTGTGTGTGTGTGTGTGTGTGTGTGTGTGTGTGTGAGACCCACATGTCTCTTTCTAGGCCCACGCCCTTTACAAAATCACCTACCCCATTCCGAACACATGTACACTCAGCCCTGTGCATGTTGACATACTCACACGTAGACACGATAGCACACATACATACTGCACAATACGCCTCAATTTACAACCTCTTTAAGTAACTGTAATTCCCCTTTGTCAGCTGAATGTTCCTCTCTAACCAATCACCTACAGTATCCCGTCATGTAATGCTGGCATAGCAGAAGCATCTTTTCTCATTGTGGAAGCACAACATGTTTAGACGGTTACGTAAATCATCCTCTAGATGAATACAGTATGATGCCTGAATACGACGCTTGAATACGATGCCTGAGAATGATGCCTGAATATGATGCCTGAATATGATGCCTTAGCATGATGCCTGGATATGATGCCTGAAAATGATGCCTGAATACGATGTCTGAATACAATGCCTGAAAATTATGCCTGAATACGATGTCTGAATACGATAACTTAATACGATGCCTTAATATGATGCCTGAATATGATGCCTGAAAATTATGCCTGAATACGATGTCTGAATACAATTCCTGAAAATGATGCCTGAATACGATGTCTGAATACGATGCCTTAATATGATGCCTGAGTATGAGTTTTTAGTACTCGATACTGTACTGGCCCAGTAATGAGTCTGCCTATCATCGTTGGCAGCTAAATAGCTACTTACAAAGATTGCTTTCAATTGAATTGTTTCTTATTAAACATATTCTTTTAATTTGTATTTCCAAAACACTTCACAATTGTATTGTGAAAGAGATGATACCAGACAGAGTGCCAGTTTAATTCTCTAAGTAGATGCAAATGTAAACATACCCCATTCCCAACCAGCAGGAGGGCTAATGGCTTTTCTGATTTGGTCTAAATGGCAGAGACTCTGATTCAAACGAGAAAAAAATATATAATGTTTGCAGTCAAATCTGTAGCGTGCAATACAGCTGCATCACCAGGGTTGAAATGGGATACACAAAATGTTTTTTAAGAAAAAGAAAACAAGAGAAAGATACTCATTTTTTCAAGTACACCAAAGGTTTTAGTGCAAGCGCCTTCTCCTTGGCATTGACCCTCATCTACTGAAAATGATTTTGCAGAATGTCAAGAGTGAAACATGATTCATATTAACTAATAAACTGTAATAATAAACTGCTTTTCAAACAGTGAGCAGCAGTGTCATACCACTTACCCTATTTCACACTCCTGATGAAAATGACTCCACAAAACAACAACCCTTGAAACTTTACACATAATCTGCTTTTCAAAAGGGGAGACGAGATAGGGGAAATTGAGGATTATGCCACACACAGAACAGCCCTAAATGGAGAATATTCAGGCTCTGATCAGGCCCTACACCCAAACAAGGGCACTGCGTTCATCCACCTCTGGCCTGCTCGCCTCCCTACCTCTGAGGAAGTACAGTTCCCGCTCAGCCCAGTCAAAACTGTTCGCTGCTCTGGCACCCCAATGGTGGAACAAACTCCCTCACGACGCCAGGTCAGCGGAGTCAATCACCACCTTCCGGAGACACCTGAAACCCCACCTCTTTAAGGAATACCTAGGATAGGATAAAGTAATCCTTCTAACCCCCCCCCCCCCTTAAAAGAGTTAGATGCACTATTGTAAAGTGGTTGTTCCACTGGATATCATAAGGTGAATGCACCAATTTGTAAGTCGCTCTGGATAAGAGCGTCTGCTAAATGACTTAAATGTAAATGTAAATGTAATATTCATCTTAGTTGCTTGTGGTGGCAGCCAAAAGGAGGCAGGTAGCATTCATTTGCATTAGGACAGGCAGACAGAGGACAGGACACTTAGGCTGAGTCCCAAATGACACCCTATTCCCTATGTAGTGCATTGCTTTTCACCAAGGGCCCATAGGGCTCTGGTCAGAAGTAGTGCACTGCATATGGAATAGCGCACCATTTGGGACATAGCCTCAGTGCTGATTCATAGTCATTTAGGCTGCATGTTACTAAAGTGATAATACCGGACCTTGAATAAAAGATCAGGGGATTTATTAATCCACCTTCCAGTTAGGGGAGTAATATTATTCTAATTTTCAATATACGCTAGTGTTAGAAACTGTGAATGAGTGTTTTTCATAAGCATTGGAGAGGTGATGTCACTCTATTGCAATTTTATATATTTTTATTTTTCTGTGTTTGAACATGGAGGACTGAGTGTGTGTGTCACAAAGGCCAATCAGTGGGCTGTGTGTGTGTGTGTGTGTGTGTGTGTGTGTGTGTGTGTGTGTGTGTGTGTGTGTGTGTGTGTGTGTGTGTGTGTGTGTGTGTGTGTGTGTGTGTGTGTGTGTGTGTGTGTGTGTGTGTGTGTGTGTGTGTGTGTGTGTGTGTGTGTGTGTGTGTGTGTGTGTGTGTGTGTGTGTGTGTGTGTGTGTGTGTGTGTGTGTGTGTGTGTGTGTGTGTGTGTGTGTGTGTGCCTGCGTATGCGTGCATGTGTCTGTTCTCACTCGCATGTGCATGAGCGTGCATGCATATGTGTATGTGTATGTGTGCGTGAACCTGTGTGTGCACCGGTATCATCCAAGGTGGTATCTCTGGGTGAACTGGAGCCTGTCTGCCACACACGATGAGGGATGGGCCGATAAGGTCACACAGAAACACAATATTAATGTAATTAAAGGTAATCCACTTAGCTCAGGTTTTATCTGCTCGCAGGCTCTCGCTCAATCTAGGATTTACATAATTTACTGAGCCCCAATGTCAAAGAGCAAACTCTAGCACTATGCTGAAATTTGGCCCGGATCAACAAAAGGGATCGGGGGGAAAGGGACAATGTCACAGTCAGAGAGAACGAGAGAGGGAGAAGAAAGAGAGAGGGAGAAGGGGGGTTGAGGGAAGTAGAGGGCGATTATTGTCATAATGTCCATATTTTGTATTATTGTATTGTTAATCAACTTTTGAACTTATGGATGATTGACATCATACAGGAAAATATGTACTACTTAATAACAGTTGAAATGTACCAAATAAGACATAATGACGGGGACAAAAATGCTAAATCATAAGCAAAAATCACACAACACTGTCCATAGTGTTGTTTTCTATTGGAAATGTTCAGCGTTTTTCATCATTCAAGGTTTCCCTACTTGGCTCCTAAAGAGCTACTGCATAACTTCTAGGAGAGGGTCAGACTGGAGGTGAGGTGGAGTGACAGCACGGCTCTGGAAGGAGCATCAGACAGCTAGAGTAGAGCAACACGGAGGACGTTAGTCGTGGGAGGTCTGTCTGCTGCACTGCTCTACTGGTATTCCACAGACAAGTGTTTGGCACCTGCTGAGGCTTGCCCAAAGACTGGGCTATGGATCATGGAGGAGGATCTCAAAATCCTTATGAAAAGCACATCTTGTCTGACGTTGTTGATTAGAAATATTCAGGGTTGTCCTCACAATATTCTGCTGTCATTTTAATTGTTAGGTTTATTCTATTCATTTTTGTATTACATTTCTTAATTTAATACAAGAAAAGAATGTCAATATGCTAAAATATGATATCTTTATTATAGTGCGATTCTTTTCACTGTAAACGTTTTTTGCAGATTACCTTTCCAATAAATTATATGACTTGATTCATTGCAGCAAGAAATCGAGGCGCCAAGCGGTCAGTCTGACCACAATCCCAGCCAAATTGATTACAGGGTTGGGGAAAAAACATGCAGGCGAGCACCGGTTCACACCAAACAATACACAGAAGCATCAAATGTGTGTGTGTTAGCGTGTGTGTTAGCCTTCCAGTGTGAGAGCGTATGAATGTGAGTGCCCAACTACCCATCATTTTAACTGTAACAATATCTTAACAAGGCATGGCACAAGCTGCCAAGGGGCAGTCTATGGAGAATGAGTCAAATACAGAGAGGCAGAACACAAGTGAGACAGTTGTGCTTTTGGATGCTACAGATGTAGAATCTTAATTTGAGCCAGTTTGCTAAAGTTGGAAAATAATCCTGCAGAAACAGGAAATGTGAGCTATTACGTGGATTGTAATGAATGAACATTTTTGTTGGCGTTGACACATTTTTTGTTAGGGCAAATCAAGTATGACATTTCAAAGTGGAAATGACAAGCTTCAGAATCCATTTGAAACCTCAAATACACTACAAGTTTTACATTTCCTACAAATAGGTTGATCAAATTAAGATCCTACACCTGTACACTGGCGGTATGATAAGTAGATGGGGCTCCAGCAGTCAATGTCTGACAGACAGGTGCACATTTTCTAGGCCTGTTCACAGTGGATCAAGGCGCTTGGTCCTGCTCCGCACCACCCCAACCCGGCCAGGGGCTCCCCAGGGGCTCCCTACAACACCCCATGGCCAACACACTGCTGCTATTGTTGCCCCCGTCAGATGAACTGCAAACAGCTCATGATTTACCAAGCTGTCTGCCGTTGTCTAACTGCATGACTCTGGCCCTAATGGAGTTTTCAGCTTTTGGATTTCACATCTTGAGCTGAGCCAAATACTCAAGAGGATGAAAACAAGTTGGTCTCGCAAGAGTTCAGCAATATGATATTGCCACTGCAGTCCCTGTAATGTGAGAGTACAGGGGTTACAAAAAGACACGCACTGGGCAAAACAGCCATAACATTTCAGAAAGATTGGATGGCACCTTGTCCAAGGTGAGTTCTGAATACTCTAACCAGCGGTAAGACCTAAATCACATGGAACAGAGTTTATTTTAGTCACTGTGTAGTGCTACTTTGCATGAGTCCATGTAATGTACTACCCTGCTCAATGGGGCAATCATGAAGAGCACCAGTAGTTGCTACATGTCTACCAGGCCCTATTGTATGTTGTCTGGGTAATTTATGACACGATGCCTGTGTCGACCAGTTGAACTTCCATCACCGCCGTGCGACTCTCACCCGCTGCAGCTGCCCGCCAAATGCCGCCTTTGAGAAATCGATAATTTCACACCTCGTAAAGCATTTTTCCTCCAAAAATGTGGATCAAGTCTGCACCCCCCCAGCTCCCCTTAGTCCCAGTCCCTTCAAAATGCATAATCCACTCGACACCGCGGCAAATCCAAACTCATATGAGTCTCAGGCTCCCAGTAAAGTTTAGAATTGAGGTTGCCTACACAAAAGTGGCCATTCCTTTGGCGGCATCATTTCATGCATTTGGCAAATGGATACCCCTACACTTGGTAATGCAACGTTTTACAGTGTACTGTATGCCTGACCCATAAAGTCATAGGATGAAATATTAGGAGTGTACAACTCAAAATGTGTCACGTGACATGGAAATTAGATTAGACCAAAATCGTCTGCTCTGAGCAACTCCAAATGCGCTGATCCCCATACAAACCTCGTACGCGTTTCTATAAGGATTCTAAACCTTTAACCATGCACAATACACACTGTGTAATACCCTCTAAAGTATAAATGGCAAACTCTTGGAGTGACTAATTAAAGCAAGAATAAACTGCAGAGATTTCCTTAATCCACCTTGATTTTTTTTTTTACTTAGCAGCTTAGCTTTAAATCGTTTAGACCTCATGTTTTGTTAAATCATATGTGTTAAGTGAGTAGTTATGAGAGACTAGAGGGGAACAACAATTATCACACACACGTTTTTCAGGGATTCCGTATGCTCTGCTGTAAACAAGTTAGGGACATTCAGATTAAGTGGAGCCAGGCCGACATTCAATAAAACTGTCCCTATGCCTCTCGTTTTGGTCAATCCAAATACTGAAAATGTTCCCACTCACTGTCCTGTAAGTTGCTTCTAGTCAGATAAGAGCGCCTGCTAAATGGCATATAATTCGTATTTCCTGGAACCCTAGGAAGAAGACAGCAAGACACAGTATTTCTGTCAAGGCTGAAAAATAGTCACGGTTGTATTGTAATGGAGGATCCATGTTCAAAGCTTTCTCATCCTCTCAACAGCACACATCATGACCTAGCGTGAGAGGCAAGTGCAATCAAATGATAATGCAGCATTTGCAATAAAGAAAGCAGAGCCCCGGGTCCTTCTCCCATATAATTACAGTGATACTGCGGCTCCTGCTCTTCAGCGGGAGGCTCAGAGGTGTTGTTCCTGTCCATATATATGAAGGGGTTATCGCTGCTTAATGGCATCATTGCTTGTAAATTAATTCAGGGCTGTCAGCAGCTCACCGCGCTTATCAGTTAATGTGAACGAATAGGCTGGGGGGGCTGGGGTTCTATCTCTAGAGGATAGAGGGAGGAAAAAGGGGGATAAGGGAAAGGATGAGAACGTAGAAAGAAGGAGAGAGAAAGGGAGGAGGAATACAGAGTGAAGAGAAAGGGATAAAGAGAGAGAGAGATGATAAAGAGAGAGAGAGAGAGAGAAGATGGGTGGAGGAATACAGAGTGAAGAGAAAGGGATAAAGAGAGAGAGAGATGGATAAAGAGAGAGAGAGAGAGAAGATGGGTGGAGGAATACAGAGTGAAGAGAAAGGGAGAAAGAGAGAGAGAGATGGATAAAGAGAGAGAGAGAGAAGATGGGTGGAGGAATACAGAGTGAAGAGAAAGGGATAAAGAGAGAGAGAGATGGGTGGAGGGATCCCTATTAGGGTGTCAGAGGGGTTGATAGTAGCGGTAGCCTCCTCCGGATGATAAGTGAATACGACCTGGCACCCGATTCATCATCCCGGCCGGCCCAATATTGAGGGTCCTTCAGTTATCAGCACTATTTGTCCCAGTGTCACAACCCTGGTATAAATCTTCTACCGGGGGCCCCTCTTGTTAAACTGATCCCCCCCCCCCATTATGAGTGTAGTTGCCCCCACATGATCAGCCCCCTCCAGCCCCCCCTGACCCCTCAGTTGTTTCTTATTAACCCTGCAACCTCTGCATGTAGGTTCAATTCCCTGACGAAGATAAAAACCCTTAGCCCAGATCCCATTGACGCCGAAGCTCCGGTGACAAATTGGGGCAGACAGTGACAAATTGTTGGGAAAACACTCACTGCAGGGATTACATTTAGCACGGTGGAGGAGCCATTGGGAATTGGATTATATGGGATAATGTTTATATAGGATAATGTTTATATAGAATAGTGCAGAAAATTCAGAGATGTAAATGTGAGTTAATTAGCATTAGCTGGTATGCTTTTTTTCTTTCACAAATCAATTTACAATAAGAAGACAATATGAAAATAGATAGAGCATTACGAAGTCTTTATCAAAATGAATTTAAAGAAAACAATGTCAGAACTACTTGAAGTGACTGTCCACACACACATCTGCTTCGGTTTGTAAGCGAGGCACAAGGCACAAGCACCATATGGCCAATTGTTTTGGTTGCCTCACATCCTCAAGCATTTTGTTGTTCAAATACATTTTCCACCCTTTTTTACGCAATGGAAAGTGGGAGATATATGCGAGTGCCCCCAATCTCCCACAGAGTAAGGACAGACGAAGAAATCGTTCTAACTACTTGTGACAAGTTGTGGAGACCAGCTAAACATCTGCTGGGCAGCGTCTGAGCCAGCGAAGAAGCAGTGGAGGAGAAAAGACAGGTCCAAATGAACAGAGAAATATGACTAATAGGACTATATCTTCCCAGGAGTCTCCAGGGGAAGCTACATGTATGCATAGACCTAATCTGATCTAGCGGCTCCTTACCCATATCTATCCTGTTAACATCGTGAAGGCACATAGAGAATGGTATTCCCTCTCTAGTCAAGGTGTTTGGTTCAGAAACCACAGACGAGACCATCTTTAGTCGAAGCGTTTACTTGAAAAATAAAAATGATCCTCTCATTGTACTTCCGTAAATTGCTGTCTCTCTGTATTTAGATAATCAATGTATTCACTGCTGTGCGGGACGTTGTAAATACAAACGTCCACCCGAATACATTCCAACATACCAACATATAGGACGGTATGAATGGCTGAAATATATTCACAGCAAAACGTCAAAGACTACACAATGCCGGCTTTTTAGGCACTGTAAAGACAACAATAAGGTTCTATGCATCATCCTTTGTGATGCATTCTGTGGGACCATTATAGGCTATGGTTTTTGAGACGGCAACCCACAAAGCAATAGAGAGAGATAATGGTAGTGATTTCTGCTCCTTCTGCTTGACTCTAAAGCAGCATTTCAGGCGTGAGCAAACGAAGCCAAATGAATAAAGCAGTCAAGCCATAAATGTCTAAAAACCATGCTGTTTGTTTAACATGTTGAAACCTCTGTGGATCGTCACGATTGGAGCTCTGGCCTCCTTGTGCCCCCTAGTGCTAGTGTTTGAGCACGCACACGTGTGCACACCTCGATTGAGAGGGGGAAAACACAACACAAATCAGCTCAAATAATAAAAGTCCCAGGAACAATAGCAGAAGGCTGCCACTGCAGTGGTTGCAGCTGTGTTTCTCCTTCTGTGTGCAGCAGGTTTTCAGAGGCCTCATCTCAGGGTTGCCTCTACTGTTTGCTCCTCTGCCAGCTTGAAACGCCTTGCTAGCCTTTTAAAGGCATTATCTATTATATAGTAGCACCGACTACTCCCTGAGATACGGTTATATAGACAGAGGAAAGGAAATACTTTTTTTGTTCTGTCTACTGGCTGGCACATTTAGGTACTACAGTCCACGCAAGCATGACCGCTAGCCAGTATGTTCCCCAACCTCAGTTTTCTAATTAGCCCAGACACATCCATTAAGAATACTGGGCAGCAGGCCGGCAGCCATACACGTATTACGAACCATACTAACCATGCTACTTAGAGCCCATGAAGGCAATACATTCTGGTCTTAAAGCTACGTTCTGCCCGCCTGCACCTATAATGCTCGCTAATTGAATGAAGAAAGAGGAAGTCTGCGCTCTTGAGAATGGTGGATTCTGATTGGCTGGCGGCGTACGAGCCTTTCGGTTTCTCCAAACTGTCATTGTTAATCAAGTCTCATCTCTTAACACTGGGCTGGTAGTTATCAATGAGGTTGAGATTAATATTCGGGGCGAAACAGATGATAAATCATTTGTGCGTAATTAGTGCACACGGCAAGGTTACAGCTGACATGAATTTTTATCTTAATTACGTGGGAAATTTGTTCCATTAATTTAATTTGGCTTGCTCGAATGAGTCCGACACCTAACAAAGTTAATCTTACACCTGTCATTGGCAGCAGGGCTATGTGGGTTTGGGAGGAGGAAGGAAATAGGTTCTTCATATTGCTGGCTCTTTTAAGTAGTGTGTGTGTGTTTGTTTGTGTGTGTGTGTGCGTGTGTGTGGCCATAAAAAGCCAAACAGGAGCATCTCTGCCCATCTGTTACAGTATTTCCCCCAATTCACAGACTCTTTTAGTTTACAACTATGGCATCATGTTGTTGTTAAATTATAACCTTGATTTGTAGAACTGACGTATCGAATCAGACATTTTGCAGTGGAGGGTTAAATGAGCTCCGTTTTATGGAAGTCACAGAGTGTGACAGTACATTGAGTGTATTATTATTTCTGGTGTCACCAGACAGTGTCAAGGCTGTTCATTGGCTCTCATCAGGGAGAGGAGGCCTCCACAAGGCCCCTGTCATGGATAGCTGGTTCATATAATTAGCATACTTGATTAAAAAGTAGGAATAGGACAATAACCCTGGAATTATTCAATCAGATGCCTCATTTTTCTCGGTACCTAAGAATAAGATAATGTAGTAGCAATATTGCAACAGTTTTTGTGAACATAATGTCGAAATGGGCAAACAGAAAACAAGACAAAATAATATGACTTCAAATCAAATCATCGTTTTAAAGTGATTGTCCTTTGGTCAGAATGTTTTTTTTTTTTAAATAGTACTAGTAGTCTATTAGTGCCATAATAGCAAGCACAATAGTACTACAGGAATGAACTGAATTTAATCAACTCCAAACCATCTACCGATTAGAAGGGGGAACCTGAAGGGAGCATCAGACATCCCACTCTCTGAGGGTGTCTCAGGAGTTGGGATATGCAAAATACACATTTCTAATTCACACATGCTATACTACACACGTGTATGAAATAGGACAAATAGGACAAATTTAAGCACCCACACAATTATTTATATTATTATCACGTTCAATATTACGCCATGATAATTACACAACCAATCCCGTGACACCGAAGGTTTACCGAACAGGAAAGCCCCGAAAATGACGGATTTAAAAAAAACAAAGGGGCCTTAATCGAATTCACCTGCTCCTCCGTCATTCAAACTGGCAACTCTATTACCTGGCCGTGATTCACAGTCCATGATGGCCTCCGCCATTCTAATAGAACGTCTATCCTGCTGTAATACAGACACCTCAGGCTTCGAGCCATTTGTCAAGCCTGTGATTTCACCAGGAAACTAGGTTTAACCCCACGGAGCAGCTCTCATATCCTCAAACACTTACTCTGGCACGGAGCAGCTCTCATATCCTCAAACACTTACTCTGGCACGGAGCAGCTCTCAGCTCCTTACACGTCACTTACCCTGGCACGGAGGAGGGCGAGCTAATGATCGACTGATTCAGAAAGAGACACTCAAGAAAACAAAGGGGGAGGAGGGATTGGTAGGTTCAAGTTTACATTACTGTCTTGATATTATATCAGATATTGATGCCCTAAGAATGCTGCTGCTGGTGTGGCTGATGAGGGGGCGGAAGAGGATGCTGAGTATCACAAGTAATAGTATTGATTTGAAGTGTTTCACACATTTTACCTCAGACTGCAGCGTCAAGACACCGTGTCAGCATATAATGCCATAGGGAGTCCATGAGCTGCTCTTTTGACCAGGTGAAGTCAGGTTGAAGCCAGGTGAAGGAGGTTCCCTGATTAGTTACAGACTACTGGAGAACATCTCCTCTCTCGAGTTCTGCTTCATTGGCCAGGTGATGACCTCTAAGAGCTGGAGAGAACATCATTCTGGAGCTGCCCCAGTAATAAGAAGACAGAAGGGAAAGAGAACAGAGGATCCAAGTCTTTGCCAAGTATCCAAGGATTTCAGGCTCTGTAGGACAGTATTTTTTAAAATAATTTTATTAATGTAACCATTATTTAACTAGGCAGGACCACCAAACTCTGGATCATCAATACAGTGTCTTAGAATCCTATGTGGGCACTTGAATAATTAAATAATTTTAAATAAATCCCTATAATCCAGTGTTTTTTGGGAGGGCAATATAAAAGCAAATGTAGTCCTACTTCTATTAATTAATAATTATATAAAAGCAAATGTAGTCCTACTTCTATTAAATGAACGTCTTCACAGTGAATGTGCTGTTATTGTTTTCACAGCAGTGCTGTATTATGATTCTATAACATTTATAATTAATAACTGCATACAAACACATGCATGTTGTTCCCTTCTGGTGACTGCATAAGGATTACATTACAAATGCAATTTGACTTGATAGATTGGGCTATACAGCATTTAGCTGAGGCTTGGACAACAGCGCACTCGTGTGGTGAGCAAAAAATACTCAAACGCACCTGTCCAAAACGAAAAAGTTAAATTAGAGCACCACCTGCAGGTGAAAAGGCATGGTGTCTATATAATATGTTCAGTACTATAATTTCACCCTTACCTACAGTATGTATCTCTATTCTATTCAGTGTCATGTAAGACAACATGCATGTATTGTAACACTTTACTCATATCGCTATTTCATTCATAGATTGTTCCATATTTCTAAATGTCAAGTACTTAGTTCAGTTGCTTACAAATAACAGCAATGGTTGATGAATTCTGACTACTGAGCTGTCAATCTAATCCCCATCACTGTGCCCAGTTTCCACCCTGGCATTGTTCACACCATAGTTGAGGTGGCACTGGCGGATGTATCCACCATTACGGCTCTGGCTCGGTAAATCCCTGGTGCCTCCATTACTCATTAATCTAGCGGTGTGTTTAGGGTGACTGGGACACAGATGGCATTGAACTAGAGCCGCTGGAGCCGTGCTAGCTCTTCAGTAGGCCTGGCTAGTTGTCACCAATGGGGTGTGAAGGTGTTTAGAGCTGAGCAGACCTCCAGACCTGCATGTCCTGCAGAGTGCCAGATAAGCAACCTCTTTCTATCTCGCGTTGGGGGGAGCCTGGAGGGGCTGTCTAGGCTAATTGGAGAGCCAGGAATCAGTGGTTATATTACACTCACTGTACTAAAATCTTATGCATAGTAAACTGTAATCTATCAACTGGAATGACAAGAAGGATACACCTGTATGGCAGGAACTGGCTGATGATGTCGTCTGTCCCTCGTTGTAAGAATGTAGATGGAATTAATTTGTATTGAATCAACAGACAATCTATTTCATGTCCAGTGGTTATTGTACACGTGTTCATATGCAAGCCTGATGACTGTGTACGTCTAAATCACTCATTAGTCACACAGTTCGTGTCAGGTGGTTTGTGCTTCCAGCAGCTGAAGTACTGTCCAAGTGGACTGTCTGGTTCTCTGTTTCTGGAATGACAAACTGTAGCAAGAGACCTGATTGGTTGACTAGAACGAGATGGCTTGATGCAACCTGGGCATAACAGGTGCCCCACTAAACGCTGCAGCTATTCAGGACTCATGGAGGTCCCTCCCTCCCTCCCCCTTCTCACCCACCCTCAGTAGCTGAGAGCAGCTGCTCCAGCATGCAGTAGAGCTGATCTGCAGTAGCCACGGCTCCAGATGTCTCTGCTGGGAGGTATTAGTGGAGGGTCATGCTCTTGAATTTACTGCGAATCTTCCCCATCCTTCACTGCTACCAGAATGTGCGGACCCCCCTGGAGTTTGGCCCTGAGATGAGTTAGCGGGACGCATTTCAGTGCGATACCTACTGCATTTTTGTAGACCCTAGCATTAGGCCTAGGCTATGTCTGTATGAGGTATGCTGAGTTAAGGGAAGGCATTGATTAATAATGGTTTACTGACTGTAGTGGCTCCCACATGTGTGACAGGTGGGGAGACAAAGTTGAGATCCGTTTTCCCCATCCAGTGAAATAAAAACCTTGTTAAAGCTCAGCTCTGTTTGCTTTTTAAAGCCAGGTGGTCATGGCGACGGCCACTTAAAGGTCAGAGGTCAGAGGGAGTGGGGCATCTATTACTTGACACTGACGTGCACTATTTCCACCACCAGGTGCGGTGAGCGCTGTGACAGCCATTGTTAATGGATGGTATGCCACTAATATGGCGCAGATGTCTTCGCATATGGTTCCCCCACCGCCACACCGTTTCATTGGAGTGAACAAATTAGGCAGGTGGCCGCGGAACGGAAACTCGAACACAACTGGAGCGTATTCATTAGGGCACATCGTAGCAAAACGTTTTGCAAGGACAATGATAAATGTCTTATTGGAGGTGTTCAAATAGTCCCTCCTTGTTTAAGTCAGTTTTCTACCGTTTGGTGCCTAATGAATACAACCCAGATAATCAAAAGTGATAGGCCTACTTCCTCTCTCAGAACTGTCTATATGGATATTCCGTGAGAGGACCTATACCAACATGCTGTTTAGAGGCGGGTCTCCATTATGGAATGTATGACACTGTATGCTACCACACCACATGTTTACTGAAGAAAACAGGCAGGTTGGTTGAACAGCTGAAAAATATAGGCCTACATCAGGAACATGATTGTGTCCAAAATGGCACCCTATTCCCTAAATAGTGCAATACTTTTGACCAGAGCCCTATGTGTTGTGGTCAAAACTAGTCCACTACACAGGAAATAAAGTCCTATTTGGGACACAAACCTGGTTTGAGGAGCATTAGCTAATGACAAGAGCTGAGCCTTGGTCATGGTGAAAGGATGCAAATTGAGTCATAAATCCTCATCTTGTCATCCTCTCGATTTGTCTTCTCTGAGATAAGAGGGTTTGCAGAGAAGCACGCCATCAGCCCCAGAGGGCTTTCATTCTCTCCCCTGTCTGGTCTTGTCTGGAGAGCCACAGCAATAGGACAAATTGTTACTCTGTAGGGAAGACTGATGGTGCAGCAAGTTGAGCATTGCTATTACAATATCAGAAAGGAAGATATATTGAGTGCATACATGTATATGACTTGGCTTTATGTCTGTACTGCTTACGTTTTGCTTTCGGCTTTGCTACCCCCATCTTTCCCTGAGGATGGGATTGGAAGCCTCTTCCTTATAGGAAACATATTTCTGGTCACTGGTCTTATCACAAAAGTAACGTAACGTTTAATAGTATTAAAAACCTCTACCACAGGAATACATCTGTTAGCCGTCTGCTGTAAAGCGTTATTTGTAAGGGTTAACGTTGGGAGGACTATTTGGGTACTTGAGATGAGGGTACTTCAACACTAGATGGTGCTCTGGCCTTACTCTGGAGTCAAAACAAATCAACACAGTTGATATTACTCACAAGTCTGTAATACTGAACCAACATTTTAGCTCAAACCTGCGTTTACACAGGCAGCACAATTCTAATATTATTTTCCTCATTTGTCTTTTGACCAATCAGATCAGCTCTTTTGCCAATAATTGGAGAAAATATCTGAATTGGGCTGCCCGTCTAATTGCAGCTATAGTGACTGCCTCAGGGCTATGACTTAGTTGAAACAGGTTATTTGTATGCAGTGCAATCAGTGTAACCAATGACCATAGTGAGAGGTAACGTAATCTTAGTGGTATACTCAGTGGTTTTTAAACAGTTCATATCTGGCTTCCATTTGATAATATCCAAAAGCATTTCATGAAATATCCTTTTCTGAGTGTTTATTGAGTGTGGTTTGTCTGAGGCTGAGGGAGGAATCAACATGCAGCCAACTGAGCCACATTCCCTCTCCCACTCACCACCCCAGAGTGAGACATCCAACCAGGCAGGATTATAGCCTGACAGATAGAAGCATTAGAGAAGGCTGGGGCCCTGTACACTGACATGGAATCTGAACCTTGGAAGGACATTGGGGACCTACTTGCAAGCCCATTGATCCCATTTGTTTAGATGGCAGGCTTATGAACTCTATTTCAGCGATTTCTTCAACATAGAAACATAGCATAGGTCTATGTCAAATCCTCTTCAGGATAATGTGTGGCTTCCATAGTGTTCATCAGTGTTCCAGTTAAAACTCTGCAGTGAAAGGCCTTCAATACACTCTTAGAAAAAAGGGTTCCAAAAGGGGTTCTGCGGCTGTACCCATCGGATAAACCTTTTTGGTTTCAGGTAGAACTATTTTGGGTTCCATATGGAACGTTCTGTGGAAAGGGTTCTACATGGAACCCAAAAGGGTTCTACCTTGAACCCTTTCACCTATGGCGACAGCCGAAGAACCCTTTTTGGTTCTAGATAGAAAAAAAAGGTGCTAATTGTAACATCCTTCTTTGAGCCACGAAACCAAAACATTGGCTTACTTAGAAAAATGAAGCAATTGGTAAATGGAATCTACAGTACATAATGTTAAGTACATGTAAACAACAATATTGTGTGTCTACTCAGATTTAGATAGCACAAAGGGCTTGGAGATATTTTCAACTGATTTCCCCTCAAGATAATCTAGCCAACATAGACTGGATAAGCCTTTTGTATGCATGCATGCACACACTGCCAGTATAGGTTGTCCATTGGTGTATTAATTCAATTACATATCAAGATGATAGAAACGGTAGGAGGTGTTATGTGACATCAAATATACATACAGCTAATAATTTAGGGTTGAGACATCTATTCCTAACGAGAGCTTACACAGCATGGAGATGTGTGATGTTTAGTTTTAGACTTCACATTGCATACACGATGCAAGTGGCAAGTGAGTAGGACGCAGAGCATGGAAACAGACCCTCAGGGCCTGCAGAGGCTAACATGGCCACAACATCCCATTATTATTTACAGCATTGATACAGGTGTAGGATCTTAATTTGATCACTTGTTACAAGAGAACTTTCCTGCATGCAGGACATTTTCAACGTGCAGTGTATTTGAGGTTTAAAAAGGCTTCTGAATTTAGAAATTTCCCCTTAGAAATTTCAGACTTGATTTTCCCTTACAAAATGTTTTATCAACCCCTACAAAAATAGCCATTAATTATAATCCACATAATGATTCACATTTCCTGTTGTTGCAGGATTAATTTCCTGTTGTAGCAAACTGTTTCAAATGAAGATTTTTTAGCTTTTGCTTTCTGCTCAAAATCTCTCACACAGACCTTCACCAGAACTGACAGTGGACATAATAATATTCTCAAGGCATGGGAAGGATAGCCTCAGGACCAGGTCATTTGCCCTATCGTACCAACTCCTCGTCACTCATTGTCAAGAAAAACAATATTTGGCTTGACAATGAAAGTAAGGGAGTTGACAAGAGCACCTTCAGATCTTGGACCAGACTATGAGAAGGAGGCTTCAGGTGTAAGAATGAGAAAAGGACATATTGATGTTAGCAAGATCTTACATATGCTCCATATACTGTATGATAAGATGTATTCTGAAGATAAGCAGCTGTTTTTTGTTTTTAACAATACAATAAACCAATTCAGCTAGCACAGTTTCGGCTCTTCAGTGATCCATGTGTAAAAGTGTCCTCTGGCTAAGTGGCTAGGATTGCTTACTGTATAATAGTTAAACAAACCAGGCAGTGCTACAGTCAATGTCCATTTGACATAGTATCATCCAGGTCGAAAATGTATTTCTTTCTAGGGTGGTGAGAGCGACCCCCCCCTCCCCCCACCACCACCAACGACTTTAAAAAGACAGCAGCGACAGACAGAATCCCTAAGCGCATGAATAATAACAAAGTGCAATGCCCATCACAAGTGAATCTGTCGTGCAACAATGGGATCTCCTCATATAGAGATGGGAGAAGTGTGCTGTTGTCATTTGGCTCTGTATCCCTCCACATCGCTCAAGCTCAAGGCCTATTTTGTAGCCTGGTTAAACCAGACTGAATGCTGCGCTCACCATTGTCTCACACAATGGGGAAGCATAGAAAACTCAGTGTATTAATATACATGGCTCTGAGGCTACCTATTTTGCACTTTCCTTCTCTCAAATAGGTTCATTCGGTCAGAGGAGACGCAGTATGAAGCTGACTCACAGGACAGTGTTTAATTTGTTCCAGTAAAGTAATTAAATCTCTCTCAGTAATGCATCCCAAATGCCACCCTATTCCCTATGTAGTGCACTACTTTTGACCAGAGCCCTATGGTTCTGCAGGTAGTGCACTAAAAAGGGTGCCATTCAGGATGCACACAGTCTGTCTGTAAAATAATCACACAGGTCACTGGCTAGATCCATGGGACTACAGTAGAAAATGAGCCGGCTGGCTAATCTGGCACAGACATTTTCACACATGTTGATTAATGTGCATTGCCCCTGTCAAACACACCTAATACAATCAAGTAAAGATGAATGGCAAACATCCACTATAACAGGGATATCATACCCAATGTGTGCATGGATTTGTATTGTATACAATAAATGAATGAGCAGCAATAACCTTCAACCTGTATGCTCTCATAACTTACCATCTGAACCACTGAGACACTGAGTAGACAATGGATACTTAAGCAGGATTAAAGACTTCAGAGTCACTGTCGTTCCAGACATCTGAATGCTGTGCAGAATATATTATTTTGAGCCCTATATTTACTTGGCTCTCAGATGGAAAAGTCAACAGAAAGTCTCTCAGTATGAGACCCAGAGAGACCTGTCATGGACATTTCATTGGCAGAATACAGTTGTTTTCTAAACTTCTTTATTGTTCAATTAATCCAAAGACAATGGCTATTAATCTGAAGTGTAACAAACCCCAGCAAAAACAAAGACCGTAAACTCATACAATATTCTTATAGATAAACCCCTGCGACACATATCTCAAAGATATACACACTGTATACTGTAAACATACAGCTGAAAAGAGCATATCATAAGACATGAAAAATAGCACTTTATCACATAATACATGGTGTTATATCGTATGTAACATCACCTAATATGTGCGCATGTCAGTAACTGAAAGTAAAATGTAAGCATTATTAGAGCACAGATAGGAATGGGATAAGAAAGACGGAAAGCGGTAGAGTTGTGTTGATGCTTATTACAATTGGAATAATGTGGATAATTGTGGCGTCAACAAAAGTATGCTTTCACAGTATAACAATACAGCTGATGGTAAAAGCTGTGAAGGGAGAAACCAGTGTATCACTGAGTGGAATTAAAAAAATTAAAAAATAACATTTAACCCTCAGATTTTGTCCAACCACTGTGTTATTCTACAAATAAAAAGCCTCCATGATCTGTAGTCCTGTATGTTGCAAGCACGCATGCACGCACGCACGCACGCACGCACACACAAACCAAACACACACACACACACACATCACATTACCCCACATCAGCTACAGTTGAAGTCGGAAGTTTACAAACACCACAGCCAAATACATTTAAACTCAGTTTTTCACAATTCCTGACATTTATTCCTCGTAAAAATTCCCTGTCTTAGGTCAGTTAGGATCACCACTTCATTTTAAGAATGTGAAATGTCAGAATAATAGTAGAGAGAATGATTTATTTCAGCTTTTATTTCTTTCATCACATTCCCAGTGGGTCAGAAGTTTACATACACTCAATTAGTATTTGGTAGCATTGCCTTTACATTGTTTAACTTGGGTCAAACATTTCGGGTAGCCTTCCACAAGCTTCCCACAATAAGTTAGGTGAATTTTGGCCCATTCCTCTTGACAGAGCTGGTGTAACTGAGTCAGGTTTGTAGTCCTCCTTGCTCGCACACACTTTTTCACTTCTGTCCACAAATTTCCTATATGATTGAGGTCAGGGCTTTGTGATGGCTACTCCAATACCTTGACTTTGTTGTCCTTAAAACTTCTTATGGCTGCAGGGGCAGAATTGAGTAGCTTGGATGAAAGGTGCACAGAGGTGCCCATAGTAAACTGCCTGCTCCTCAGTCCCAGTTGCTAATATATGCATATTATTATTCGCATTGGATAGAAAACACTCTGAATTTTCTAAAACTGTTTGAATGATGTCTGTGAGTATAACATAACTCATATGGCAGGCAAAAACCTGAGAAAAAATCCAAACAGGAAGTGGGAATTCTGAGGTTAGTCGATTTTCAACACAGCCCCTATTGAACACACAGTGGGATATGGATGAGTTTGCACTTCCTACGGCTTCCACTAGACGTCAAC
The DNA here is from genome assembly GCF_045679555.1 of Salvelinus alpinus. Lineage (NCBI taxonomy): Eukaryota > Metazoa > Chordata > Actinopteri > Salmoniformes > Salmonidae > Salvelinus > Salvelinus alpinus. Next base: position 5,362,262 of record NC_092123.1, read on the forward strand.
AGTCTGTAGAACCTTGTCTGATGCCTCTACTGTGAAGTGGGGCCGAAGGAGACAGGAAATAGTCAGGTCTACCATGACCTGGCCATGCTCTGACCATGCGCGTTCACATGAGAGGGAGCTCTGTTCCATCGCACATCTGAAGTCAATGTAATTCTCCGGTTGGAACGTTATTCAAGATTTATGTTAAAAACATTTTAAAGATTGATTCAATACATCGTTTGACATGTTTCTACTGACTGTTACGGAACTTTTTGACATTTCGTCAGCTTTTAGTGAACGCTCTTTCTGATTTTGGATTTGTTTACCAAACACGCTAACAAAAATAGCTATTTGGACATAAATGATGGACATTACCGAACAAAACAAACATTTCTTGTGGAAGTGGGAGTCCTGGGAGTGCATTCCGACGAAGATCAGCAAAGGTAAGTGAAGAGTTATAATGCTTTTTATGAGTTTTGTTGACTGCACACTTTCGCTTCCTTTTGTGGCTGAACGCTGTTCTCAGATTATTGAATATTGTGCTTTTGCCGTAAAGCTTTTTGAAATCTGACACAGCGGTTGCATTAAGAACAAGTGTATCTTTAATTCTATGTAAAACATGTATCTTTCATCAAAGTTTATGATGAGTATTTATGTTATTTGACGTGGCTCTCTGCAATTTCTCCGGATATTTTGGAGGCATTTCTGAACATGGCGCCAATGTAAACTGAGGTTTTTGGATATAAATATGAGCTTTATCGAACAAAACATATATGTATTTTGAAACATGAAGTCCTATGAGTGTCATCTCATGAAGATCATCAAAGGTTAGTGATTCATTTTATCTCTATTTCTGCTTTTTGTGACTCCTGTCTTTGGCTGGAAAAAATGACTGTGTTTTTCTGTGATTTTGCGGTGACCTAACATAATCATTTGTGGTGCTTTCGCTGTAAAGCCTATTTGAAATCGGACACTTTGGTGGGATTAACAACAAGATTACCTTTAAAATGGTATAAGATACATGTATGTTTGAGGAATTGTAATTATGAGATTTCTGTTGTTTGAATTTGGCGCCCTGCACTTTCACTGGCTGTTGTCATATCATCCCGTTAATGGGATTGCAGCCATAATTAAGCCATTTTGCCACAACTTTGGAAGTATGCTTGGGGTCATTGTACATTTTGAAGACCCATTTACGACCAAGCATTAACTTCCTGACTGATGTCTTGAGATGTTGCTTCAAAATATCCACATCATTTTCCTTCCTCATGACGCCATCTATTTTGTGAGGTGCACCAATCCCTCCTGCAAAGCACCCCCACAACATGATGCTGTCACCCCCGTCTTCACGGTTGGGATGGTGTTCTTCGGCTTGCAAGCATCCCCCTTTTTCCTCAAACATTACGATGGTCATTATGGCCAAACAGTTATATTTTTGTTTCATCAGACCAGAGGACATTTCTCCAAAAAGTATCTTCTTTGTCCCCAAGAGCAGTTGCAATCCGTAGTCCGGCTAATTTATGGCGGTTTTGGAGCAGTGGCTTCTTCCTTGCTGAGCAGCCTTTCAGGTTATGTCGATATAGGACTCATTTTACTGTGGATATAGATACTTTTGTACTTGTTTCCTCCAGCATCTTCACAAGGTCCTTTGCTGTTGTTTTGGGATTGATTTGCACTTTTCGCACCAAAGTACGTTCATCTCTAGGAGACAGAACGTGTCCCCTTCCTGAGCGGTATGACGGCTGCGTGGTCCTATGGTGATTATGCTTGCGTACTATTTTTTGTACAGATGAACGTGGTACCTTCAGGTGTTTGGAAAATGCTCCCAAGGATGAACTAGACTTGTGTAGGTCTACAATTTTTTTTCTGAGGTCCTGGCTGATTTCTTTTGATTTTCCCATGATGTCAAGCAAAGAGGCACTGAGTTTGAAGGTAGGCCTTGAAATATATCCACAGGTACACCTCCAACTGACTCATATGATGTCAATTAGCCTATCAGAAGCTTCTAAAGCCATGACATCATATTCTCTAATTTTACAAGCTGTTTAAAGGCACAGTCAATTTAGTGTATGTAATCTTCTGACCCACTAGATTTGTGACACAGTGAATTATAAGTGAAATAATCTGTCTGTAAACAATTGTTGGAAAAATGACTTGTGTCATGCACAAAGTAGATGTCCTAACCGACTCGCCAAAACTAAAGTTTGTTAACTTCTCTGGGATAGGGGGCAGCATTTTCACGTTTGGATGAAAAGCATACCCAAATTCAACTGCCAGCTACTCATCCCCAGAAGATAAGATATGCATAGTAGACTTGGATAGAAAACACTCTGAAGTTTCTAAAACTGTTTGAATCATGTCTGTGAGTATAACAGAACCTATTTAGCAGGCGAAACCCCTAGGACAAACCATTCAGATTATTTTTTTTGAGGTCACTCTCTTTTCAATGGATTTTCATTGGGAATACAGATTTCTAATTGACCTTCTTGCATTCCTACCGCTTCCACTGGATGTCAACAGTCTTTAGAAATTGGTTGAAGGTTTTTCCTTTGTGTAATGAAGAAGTACGGCTATCTTGAACGAGGGTCACTCGAAGTGTCCTGTTTGTTAGAGGCGCATGACCAGAAAGCTAGCTACAGTTTTTTTTTATCTTGTATTGAACACAGATCATCCCGTCTTCAATTTTATCGATTATTTACGTAAAAAAATACCTAAAGTTGTATTACAAAAGTAGTTTGAAATGTTTTGGCAAAGTTTACAGTTAACTTTTGAGATATTTTGTAGTCACGTTTCACAAGTTGGAACCGGTGTTTTTCTGGATCAAACGCGCCAAATAAATTGACATTTTGGATATATATATCGACGGAATTAATCGAACGAAAAAGACCATTTGTAATGTTTATGGGACATATTGGAGTGCCAACAACAGAAGCTCGTCAAAGGTAAGGCATGAATTACATTTTTATTTCTGCATTTTGTGTCGCGCCTGCAGGGTTGAAATATGCTTCTCTCTCTTTGTTTACTATGGTGCTAACTCAGATAATAGCATCGTTTGCTTTCGCCAAAAAGCCTATTTGAATTCTGACATGTTGGCTGGATTCACAACCAGTGTAGCTTTAATTTGGTATCTTTCATTTTTATAGTAATTTATTTGAATTTGGCGCTCTGCATTTTTACTGGCTTTTGGCCAAGTGGGACGTTAGCGTCCCACATATCCCAGAAAAGTTAACAAGAAATGTGTGTAGTGGTTGAAAAACTAGTTTTAATGACTCCAACATAAGTGTATGTAAACTTCCAACTTCAACTGTATGTCTCGCCTACATTGGACACCTAATCAACACCAAACATCCCTCGCGAGGGCAGAGCACTCATTGTACTGCTTCAACATAGCGATCCCAGATCCACAGACGGCCCGTCTGCACGTCCTCCTGTCAGTCACCATCTAAATCTAACCCTGTCAGTCATCATCTAACCCTAAACCTGTCAGTCATCATCTAACCCCAACCCTGTCAGTCATCATCTAACCCCAACCCTGTCAGTCATCATCTAACCCCAACCCTGTCAGTCACCATCTAACCCCAACCCTGTCAGTCACCATCTAACCCCAACCCTGTCAGTCATCATCCTCTTTGCCTATCTCCTCAGGTAGCGGTGTGCTGAAGTCCTGAAAACATGTTCTGAAGTAGCCAACCAGGGACTCAGACAGGTGCTTCTGGCTCTGCAGGGACAGGAAGTGGCCCTCGTCTGGGTAGAGCTGTCTCAAACAAAGGTCAAAGGTCAAACACAAGGTGAGTCAGGATAGTACTGTCCAGCATTGGGACTGTCATTCCTGTAGTGAATTGTGGTTACTCATCTATCAGTTAGATCGAACAAGAAAGTAGCTCAATGTTTTTCCTGAGAGGTGTGTGTGTGTGCGCGCGTGCACGTGTGCGTGTGCGTGTGCGTGCACATGTGTGTACGTGCGAGTGTGGTGGGTGAGTGCAAGTATATCGGCTAGCAATCAAAATCACTTCAATAATCACATTATGTAATCACTCATTCAACATTTTCATTCAAATTTGTTGATCACGGCTCGTACCTGCATTGTGTAGTTCGCTCCAATTTTGATCAAGTGCTTAATCAACTCTGCTGAATGTTGGAAATGAACATTTGCTGAGAAAAGAACAAAAAAGCACCAATTGGTTTTGCAAATTGACTTTGAATACAACACTAATCACTGATTTTGACGGATTTAGGATTGTCTATTTTCCATTTCTGTTGGACAAAATGGTAATTACCATCAGCGGTTCCATGAATCAACAGAAAATCCGCTCCTTGCGGTCCTTTCATCATGTTTCCTTGCAGTCCTTTCATATTTGGAAGCACTCTAGAAACCTGAAAGAATAGATATGGGAGACAGTGTAACCTCAGGTTCTCAATTTTTTTTAACCTTTATTTTGACAGGGAGTCATGCTGAGACCAAGGTCTTTCTCACAGATGAGCCCTGTATACACATCAATATACACATCAATATTCACATCAATATACACTACCGGTCAAACGTTTTAGAACACATACTCATTAACAGGTTTTTCTTTAGTTTTACTATTTTCTACATTGTAAAATAATAGTGAAGACATCAAAACTATGAAATAACGCATATGGAATCATGGAGTAACCAAAAACCAAAAAAGTGTTAAACAAATCAAAATATATGTTATATTTTATATTTGAGATTCTTCAAATAGCCACCCTTTGCTTGATGACAGCTTTGCACACTCTTGGCATTATTCTACAACGTATAAAATAGTAAAAATAAAGAAAACCCTTGAATGAGTAGGTGCTCTAAAACATTTGACCTGTAGTGTACACCATACACATCAATATACACATATATATACACATCAATATACATATCAATATACACCAATTTTCATATCAATACCTGAAAAGTAAAACAAAACCTCAGGTTTGAACAGAAAGCAATATCTGAGGGAAAACCAACCACAGCACTGAATAAATAGTTGTGAAAAGATCACGTTAAACAACTAGCCTTGTTAAATCAGACTGCTCACTTATTTCTTCACTTCACAAACAATGCTGAGCACAGTGTTCAGTCTGGTTGAGCCAGGCTACAATACAGGACTGGATCATACCTGTCTAACACCCCAGGGGATCCAGGGTGTTGCTTCATTATAAATCTTCTTCTGGATCGGTGTCCCCTCCACGGGACGGTTAAGCTAACGTAGGCTAATGCGATTAGTGTAACAGTATAGCTTCCGTCCCTCTCCTCGCCCCTACCTGGGCTCGAACCAGGGACCCTCTATACACATCAACAACAGTCACCCACGAAGCATTGTTACACATCGCTCCACAAAAGCCACGGCGCTTGCAGAGCAAGGGGAACAACTACTTCAAGGCCTCAGAGCGAGTGACGTCACCGATTGAAACCCTATTAGCGCGCACCACCGCTAACTATCTAGCCATTTCACATCGGTTACATTAGCATGAGCTTGTAAATAACAAGAACATTTCCCAGGACATAGACATATCTGATATTAGCAGAAAGCTTAAATTATTGTTAATCTAACTGCACTGTCCAATTTACAGTAGCTATTACAGTGAAAGAATACCAGGCTATTGTTTAAGGAGAGTGCACAATTTTGAACATGATAAGTTATTAATTAACAAATTAGGCACATTTGGGCAGTCTTGAAACAAAATTTTGAACAGAAATACAATGGTTCATTGGATCAGTCTAAAACGTTGCACATACACTGATGCCATGGCCCAAATCTAAATTGCACCTGGGCTGGAATAATACATTATGGCCTTTCTCTTGCATTTCAAAGATGATGGTACAAAAAAAATACAAAAGAACGGTTTGTTTTTTCTTTGTATTATCTTTAACCAGATCTATTGTGTTATATTCTACTACATTCCTTTCACATTTCCATAAACTTCAAAGTGTTTCCTTTCAAATGGTACCAAGAATATGCATATCCTTGCTTCAGGGCCTGAGCTAAAGGTAGTTCGATTTGGGTATGTCATTTTAGGCGAAAATTGAAAAAAAGGGGCTAATCCTTAACAGAATGTGCCTTTTTCCATCTACCTCTAAGGACTGTATGAGTGATCCCCCGCTGTTTGTTTATGATCAATTTGACCTACTTCTCTGGACTAGCATCATTTACATTTTAAATGGCTGGAACTGTGTGGCCCACATATCAACAACCCACTTTCAGGGGAACACTTTCACTGATAACACAGTAATCTCTCACAGGAAGTTGTACAGCTTCACTAGTTATTATTCTGACTGATGAACAATACCTGGCCTATGAACATACACACACACACGTACATTTGCGCACGTACACACACATAAATACGAACACCCAACACACACACACACACGCACACACACTTCAGTGTGACAGTTCCCGCTGTTCTCCAATCTGCTGTGAAATACTGTAGAACAACAAATAGAAAACCATCAATAACAACAACAGATGGACTGTGATAAACAACTTACTTGATATCTGTTGTCGTTCTTTGACGTCAGGCCAAAGTATCGCTCTGAAAATGCTGAAGCTTCATGTAGAGAAAGTACGCAACATTTCAAAAAAGTAGTCAGTTCTTTCATCTCCAATTTCATTGATAATCACATTTGTACAATATTTAATCCTAGACTGAGCCTAAACCTAGACTAGAAAGCTATTTCAATGGAGATTGTCCATTCAGCTTGCTTTTCAATTCAGGACTAGGTTTAATCTCTGTCAAGGAAACTGACCTAAAGGGTAAGATCATGGAAACATTACTCACCGTAAAGTTTCCAGTCAACCACTGGGGAATTAGCAGCTGCACACTTAATCAGCGCAGTGGACCTCAGAAGCATCAAGGTGAGGTAAGCACCGTATCCCTGGAAAGAAAAGAACACCGTCACTTGTTGAACACACCCGGTGGTGTGAAGCATGGTGATCAACTGAAAGACAGCAGTTAAACTTGCCTTTCCGTAGATTCCGATCCGCGCGCGGTCAATGTATGGGAGTGTCATCAAGTATCTGTAATAAGTAAATAAAAACAACCCAAAACCGATTGACTAATTATTTTTCCAGACATTTCATGAGGGCTTTAACACAGATGACTGACAGGGAAATTAGAGTACACAACCATGACATTAATTTTCAATGGATTTCAATGGAAAAGGGAAAATATTGTATCGTACCATATTACATCCTGTCTTATCTTATGGTATTGTCTTTATCATATTGTATGGCATCGCACCACACTGTATATAGCATTACATGTTATATATTGCATATTGTATCATATCATCTAATAGTGTATATCGCATCGTATTGTATTCTATATTCTATATATATATATATACATATTCTATCCATATACTGTCCATAATGTCTATACATCCCATCATATGTAAATAAATAAATATATATAGATATGATATAATATTATATATACATACAGTGGGGAGAACAAGTATTTGATACACTGCCGATTTTGCAGGTTTTCCTACTTACAAAGCATGTAGAGGTCTGTAATTTTTATCATAGGTACACTTCAACTGTGAGAGACGGAATTTAAAACAAAAATCCAGAAAATCTCATTGTATGATTTTTAAGTAATTAATTCGCATTTTATTGCATGACATAAGTATTTGATCACCTACCAACCAGTAAGAATTCCGGCTCTCACAGACCTGTTAGTTTTTCTTTAAGAAGCCCTCCTGTTCTCCACTCATTACCTGTATTAACTGCACCTGTTTGAACTCGTTACCTGTATAAAAGACACCTGTCCACCCACTCAATCAAACAGACTCCAACCTCTCCACAATGGCCAAGACCAGAGAGCTGTGTAAGGACATCAGGGATAAAATTGTAGACCTGCACAAGGCTGGGATGGGCTACAGGACAATAGGTAAGCAGCTTGGTGAGAAGGCAACAACTGTTGGCGCAATTATTAGAAAATGGAAGAAGTTCAAGATGACGGTCAATCACCCTCGGTCTGGGGCTCCATGCAAGATCTCACCTCGTGGGGCATCAATGATCATGAGGAAGGTGAGGGATCAGCCCAGAACTACACGGCAGGACCTGGTTAATGACCTGAAGAGAGCTGGGACCACAGTCTCAAAGAAAACCATTAGTAACACACTACGCCGTCATGGATTAAAATCCTGCAGCGCACGCAAGGTCCCCCTGTTCAAGCCAGCGCATGTCCAGGCCCGTCTGAAGTTTGCCAATGACCATCTGGATGATCCAGAGGAGGAATTGGAGAAGGTCATGTGGTCTGATGAGACAAAAATAGAGCTTTTTGGTCTAAACTCCACTCGCCGTGTTTGGAGGAAGAAGAAGGATTAGTACAACCCCAAGAACACCATCCTAACCGTTTTTTTTTTGTTTTTTTTCACCTTTATTTAACCAGGTAGGCTAGTTGAGAACAAGTTCTCATTTGCAACTGCGACCTGGCCAAGATAAAGCATAGCAGTGTGAACAGACAACACAGAGTTACACATGGAGTAAACAATAAACAAGTCAATAACATGGTAGAAAAAAAAGAGAATCTATATACAATGTGTGCAAAAGGCATGAGGTAGGCAATAAATCGAATAATTACAATTTAGCAGATTAACACTGGAGTGATAAATCATCAGATGATCATGTGCAAGAGGAGATACTGGTGTGCAAAAGAGCAGAAAAGTAAATAAATAAAAGCAGTATGGGGGGTGAGGTAGGTAAATTGGGTGGGTAGTTTACAGATGGACTATGTACAGCTGCAGCGATCGGTTAGCTGCTCGGATAGCAGATTTTTAAAGTTGTTGAGGGAGATAAAAGTCTCCAACTTCAGAGATTTTTGCAATTCGTTCCAGTCGCAGGCAGCAGAGAACTGGAAGGAAAGGCGTCCAAATGAGGTTTTAGCTTTAGGGATGATCAGTGAGATACACCTGCTGGAGCGCGTGCTGCGGGTGGGTGTAGCCATCGTGACCAGTGAACTGAGATAAGGCGGCACTTTACCTAGCATAGCCTTGTAGATGACCTGGAGCCAGTGGGTCTGACGACGAACATGTAGCGAGGGCCAGCCGACTAGGGCATACAGGTCGCAGTGGTGGGTCGTATAAGGTGCTTTAGTAACAAAACGAATGGCACTGTGATAAACTGCATCCAGTTTGCTGAGTAGAGTGTTGGAAGCTATTTTGTAGATGACATCGCCGAAGTCGAGGATCGGTAGGATAGTCAGTTTTACTAGGGTAAGTTTGGCGGCGTGAGTGAAGGAGGCTTTGTTGCGGAATAGAAAGCCGATTCTTGATTTGATTTTGGATTGGAGATGTTTGATATGAGTCTGGAAGGAGAGTTTGCAGTCTAGCCAGACACCTAGGTACTTATAGATGTCCACATATTCTAGGTCGGAACCGTCCAGGGTGGTGATGCTAGTCGGGCGTGCGGGTGCAGGCAGCGAACGGTTGAAAAGCATGCATTTGGTTTTACTAGCGTTTAAGAGCAGTTGGAGGCCACGGAAGGAGTGTTGTATGGCATTGAAGCTCGTTTGGAGGTTAGATAGCACAGTGTCCAAGGAAGGGCCGGAAGTATATAGAATGGTGTCGTCTGCGTAGAGGTGGATCAGGGAATCGCCCGCAGCAAGAGCAACATCATTGATGTATACAGAGAAAAGAGTCGGCCCGAGAATTGAACCCTGTGGTACCCCCATAGAGACTGCCAGAGGACCGGACAACATGCCCTCCGATTTGACACACTGAACTCTGTCTGCAAAGTAGTTGGTGAACCAGGCAAGGCAGTCATTAGAAAATCCGAGGCTACTGAGTCTGCCGATAAGAATATGGTGATTGACAGAGTCGAAAGCCTTGGCCAGGTCGATGAAGACGGCTGCACAGTAATGTCTTTTATCGATGGCGGTTATGATGTCGTTTAGTACCTTGAGCGTGGCTGAGGTGCACCCGTGACCGGCTCGGAAACCGGATTGCACAGCGGAGAAGGTACGGTGGGATTCGAGATGGTCAGTGATCTGTTTGTTGACTTGGCTTTCGAAGACCTTAGATAGGCAGGGCAGGATGGATATAGGTCTGTAACAGTTTGGGTCCAGGGTGTCTCCCCCTTTGAAGAGGGGGATGACCGCGGCAGCTTTCCAATCCTTGGGGATCTCAGATGATACGAAGGAGAGGTTGAACAGGCTGGTAATAGGGGGTGCGACAATGGCGGCGGACAGTTTCAGAAATAGGGGGTCCAGATTGTCAAGCCCAGCTGATTTGTATGGGTCCAGGTTTTCCAGCTCTTTCAGAACATCTGCTATCTGGATTTGGGTAAAGGAGAAGCTGGGGAGGCTTGGGCGAGTAGCAGCGGGGGGGGCGGGGCTGTTGGCCAAGGTTGGAGTCGCCAGGAGGAAGGCATGGCCAGCCATTGAGAAATGCTTGTTGAAGTCTTCGATTATCACGGATTTATCGGTGGTGACCGTGTTACCTAGCCTCAGTGCAGTGGGCAGCTGGGAGGAGGTGCTCTTGTTCTCCATGGACTTTACAGTATCCCAGAACTTTTTGGAGTTAGAGCTACAGGATGCGAATTTCTGCTTGAAAAAGCTGGCCTTTGCTTTCCTGACTGACTGCGTGTATTGGTTCCTGACTTCCCTGAACAGTTGCATATCGCGGGGGCTCTTCGATGCTATTGCAGTTCGCCACAGGATGTTTTTGTGCTGGTCGAGGGCAGTCAGGTCTGGAGTGAACCAAGGGCTATATCTGTTCTTGGTTCTGCATTTTTTGAACGGAGCATGCTTGTCTAATATGGTGAGGAAGTAACATTTAAAGAATGACCAGGCATCCTCAACTGACGGGATGAGGTCAATATCCTTCCAGGGTACCCGGGCCAGGTCGATTAGAAAGGCCTGCTCGCAGAAGTGTTTTAGGGAGCGTTTGACAGTGATGAGGGGTGGTCGTTTGACCGCGGACCCGTGGCGGATACAGGCAATGAGGCAGTGATCGCTGAGATCTTGATTGTAGACAGCAGAGGTGTATTTGGAGGGCAACCGTGAAGCTTGGAGGTGGAAACATCATTCTTTGGGGATGCTTTTCTGCAAAGGGGACAGGACGACTGCACCGTATTGAGGGGAGGATGGATGGGGCCATGTATCGCGAGATCTTGGCCAACAACCTCCTTCCCTCAGTAAGAGCATTGAAGATCGGTCGTGGCTGGGTCTTCCAGCATGACAACGACCCGAAACACACAGCCAGGGCAACTAAGGAGTGGCTCCGTAAGAAGCATCTCAAGGTCCTGGAGTGGCCTAGCCAGTCTCCAGACCTGAACCCAATAGAAAATCTTTGGAGGGAGCTGAAAGTCCGTATTGCCCAGCGACAGCCCCGAAACCTGAAGGATCTGGAGAAGGTCTGTATGGAGGAGTGGGCCAAAATCCCTGCTGCAGTGTGTGCAAACCTGGTCAAGAACTACAGGAAACGTATGATCTCTGTAATTGCAAACAAAGGTTTCTGTACCAAATATTAAGTTCTGCTTTTCTGATGTATCAAATACTTATGTCATGCAATAAAATGCAAATTAATTACTTAAAAATCATACAATGTGATTTTCTGGATTTTTGTTTTAGATTCCGTCTCTCACAGTTGAAGTGTACCAATGATACAAATTACAGACCTCTACATGCTTTGTAAGTAGGAAAACCTGCAAAATCGTCAGTGTATCAAATACTTGTTCTCCCCACTGTATATATATATATCATCATATTACATGCTGGTCGGAGGTTACATACTCCAATGCAGCTATCTGGTCCTGAACATCCACGGTACCCAGGCGCTGGTGGACCTGCTGCAGGACTCTCAGGCCCCGGAAGCCTGTCCCCCTGCCGTCCAGCCTGGCCACGATCACCTCATCACAACTGACCAGCACCGAGTCCCAACCCAGCTCATACTCATCACTCACCGACTGACTGCCAGGCCCACCATCACTAAGAGAGGGGCGGAAGGGGGAGGGAGAGGGAGAAAGAGGGTGGTTAATTCAAGCTTGGCAAACAAGTTAACAAATTTAAAGTTCCATATTATGTGAAAACATCTTCGCTTAATTAAAGAAAGCGTAATCTCACATCATGGACTTGGAGTTAGAAAATCACTGTGTTTTTTCTCAAGGTAACGTATTCAGTTCTAAATGTATTTGCTGAATGAAAATGTACTTAAGACTGTGTTACTATGTTAGAACGCCAAGGAAAGAGGAGCGATGCTTACACAATCAAAAGAAGGCCATAGAGAAGAGATTCAGAAAAGTCAAGTGGATAGGTGAGTTTCAAAGGCAGCTCTGTGAGAAGAAAATACTGAATTACAGTAGATATTAAAATAAACGATGAGAGAGAGAGAGAGAGAGAGAGAGATATACACAGAGAGAAATGGTTAGTTACCAAAGTCTTCACTTGGAATAACCCTGACATCTGACTTAGAGATCTTTTTGATTTCCAAGGCAGCTCTCAGCGGCATGTTGTTGTCCAATATAAAGTAAGCTGTGAGGATAAAGTGCGAAAGTAACCATTGACATACTGTGTGTAAAGAGACACAAGGATACCGATTATATGGGGTATTAAACTGTGATGGAAAAATCAATCAACATATTGTTTCACGAAGCACATTCATTTGAGTTTAAAATGTTTCTAATACAGTTGGCTGACTTCACATAGGCCACTGCATCTAAACCACATGTCCTGTGATTCTTTGTTTTAGACTGTCACCAATCACATCATTTCAGTACAATTATGCCTCATATTCAGTATCATTGAAAAGCATCCAGGCATATAAAAGACAAATCAATACAATTTGCATTAAAAAACACTTCCCAGATGCTCATTTAAACCTTGGCAGAACATTTCATTTGGACAGCTGTTGAAAATGTATTTCACACGATGTGAAACACAGCCAACAATCTCGTGGCCAAATATGAAATAGGAACCATTAAAACAGACCGGAAACAGTACAGTACAGGAGACGAGAGTTCACATCAATACTTAGTATTACTCACTGTTTACATCATTAAAACTCTGTAGCATCACAGATGGAGCACCGGGACCTGTGGAACAGAAGATACACTGGCAATACTGCATGGCATCGCTTTGAGACTGAACAAACTCTCAGTATGATATTCTAACATGGTTTTATAGTAGTATTGTAGCTACCCTAGCCTATGTAAGCCCAACGACGTCACCCGTGGGATATACTTATTAAAGCAGTGGTTAGGAGACCCAGGCGCCATCTGCTACTGTATCATAAAATACATAATGGCATAATTACTCCCTAACCATATCTCATACATTACCCAGAATAGGTTGGGTTTTACTACATAAAGCTGTATTTGGCTGAATGATTTCCAGAACGAAAAAACACAGACCTTACCTTTACACTGTAGAATAACATGCTGTTTGTTTGGGCTGATGTCTGCATCGAAGAACGTGCATGCTTCCTGGTTCATCTCGCAGGTCAAACATCGTTGAGAGAACAGACCAATAGTAGATGCACTGAAAGAGGGATTTTTTGATGTTGTTGCACTTCTTCACATTCTTGAGATAATTGCATTTCAACAATGTATTATATCTATGCAGTACGAATGGGTAAGATAAACTGTAGCTGAATAGGGCTAACAGCTACTAGAATGCGGCTGAAATGTCTGGTGTTATTGAGAAGAATATTTTCGACATACAGCATGCGCATTTCTTCATGGGGAAAACGATTTAAAATAATTTCTCACCTGTACACGTGTCTCTTTTGTGGGGAGTCTTGAGTACTGATAAAATATCTATATAGGTGAAAGCAGAATAACTTTAACTAGGACAAGTACAAGAAACTATAGTTACAAATATAATAGTTTCAACAGAAGAGATGTTTGAAAATAGAAAAAAGGTCAACACTTGTTGAAGCTCATATCTGTAACACAAAATATGATATTCAATTATTCTCCTAACTGATCTGAAACGATCGGACAGACTTACATGGTTTGCTCCCCCTCATCATAAGCTAATATCTTGGTCACCTCCCAGTTGCCTGACGTCAAGTGACGGACATCATTTTGATCACTTCTGAACTGAGAAAAGACAAATTGTGATTTTTTTTCTCTCGATAAAAACATGTTTAAAAAGAAAAAGACACATAGTGACCACTGTAAAAGCCAGAGAATGACAAGATGACCCATGTGTATTTCAGAATTGGAGTATGACAGCACCCACCGATTTGGTGAGCATGGCAATATGATGGAAGTCTCCTTGTCCCCCCTGCTTCACCGGTATGGTCAGGAAAAACCTGCTCCCGTCCTTTGAAAACACTGGCTCCTGGTTCTGAGGACATTGGATTTTAAGGGACAGTCAAAGTGCATCAATTTCCTCTTTACTATTAGCATATAGATACAATACTCACTGTTTTAAAATTGCAGCACAATTTGAACCACATCAAGCCCACAGTAGCATTCAAATAAAATGTTACTAGAAGGAAATATGAATTTGCTAATATTATAGAACATTTACATTTCAGCTTACCTGTCTGGTGAGCCAGAGATCTGAAGCTTCCTCATGTTTCTGAAATTCAAGTGAAGGAACACGTCTTAGATCCAACATGGAGTACGACACAGACGACGCCAATAAAACCCTTTTCTAGGGAGGACCACTTTAGCGTAGATGAAGGAAAAACCCACCTGTACACAGGATCCGACGGTGGCGTCACACACAGTGAGGAAGGACACGTTCTGGGGCCGGTTGAGCCATCGAACCGCTGCATGGGTGTTGCTGATCCACTTCACCATACTCACATAGTGTTCTCTGGGTCAACGTCAGACAAACATTCAGACGTATAGCAACTACTTCTCTGGGCCATTTGAATCATATTTCTGAATGATGGTTGTGTACTTGTGAATGGCACTTGATCAAACATGCACTGTAACAATCAGGGGCGGACTGGCCTTCTGGCATTTCAGGCAAATGCCAGATGGGCTGGTTCATTTTTAGTCTATGGGCCTCTTTAGCTTGGATTTTTCACGCAAAATGATCACTTTCTGGCTAATAATGGGAGCCTCGATGGGAAAACTGGGCCATATAATGGAGCAATATAATGGACGGTGTGGGGGTTTCAAGGGGAAAAAATTGCCGGTGTTTTAGAAATGACAATACCGATTTCTGGTCCCAGTCTGCCCCTGGAAACAATTAAACATGCAGCCATACAGATTCAATTGTCGTATACTGGTTATAACGGTTAGTAAAGAAATAACATGCAAAGAATAACCTGACACACCTGGTGGCACCACAACAATTACAAATGCACACTAAAAGAACTAAGGGGCTGCCAGAATGATGTGTCTTCCTCACCTTCCTCTCAGGCCATCAGGTGGTACCAGCTCCTGAGTGTGTGTGGGACCGTACAGGTTCACCACCAACAGCCTGACTGTAGGGTTGGGCTGGCCAGCCTGTCAGCAAAAAGATCCTCATAAGGTCAATTAGTAAGTATTCCGAGAAAAACAAATACTGTTGCTACACCGCTTTCAAACCAAGGTGCATGAACAGTGGATATTCAGCAACTCATTATAAACTATGCAAACAATCAATGCTTCAAATGACCGCACAGGTTATTATATTCTTAACATCTTTGTTTTGCCTGGACCATTTGGATGTCTGTCCTAGCTTAACATCTTTGTTTTGCCTGGACCATTTGGATGTCTGTCCTAGCTTAACATCTTTGTTTTGCCTGGACCATTTGGATGTCTGTCCTAGCTTAACATCTTTGTTTTGCCTGGACCATTTGGATGTCTGTCCTAGCTTAACATCCAACGAGAGATTATCTCAGAGATGACCGAGCAAATCATCTATTTTTTTTTTTTTTATCCCTGGAGGTAATGACTGAACTGGCAGAATATCATTGTGAATTCTTCATACAAGCAGGCTTCTTTGTTCTGGCGGATGTAGATAGAAGTAGGGCTGGCACGGTAAATCTATAATCGTGTTAACAATGATTATGGATGAAGAACGTCATTTTTAAGTCGACAAACTTTACCTAAAAGCAATAAGTAAGAGTAAGCCTGATTCACTAACAACCAATGTAAGGAGAGATGAGAGAAGATAAAAGCTGACTGTAGACTGTAGACAGCTGACTGTAGACAGCCGGGCATTTAAAAAAGACCAGACGTGCAGTCACGAGCCAGACGAGCCAGTGCTTCTTTTTTTTTGCTATTCGAACGGTTATACTTGTAACTATAACCGTGACCATTTGGCTGACAAATAACCGTAATTCAAAATTCCATAACCATCACAGCCTTTGTTAGAAGCGCTATTACCTCCTGCTACAAAATCTGAGCAGTGTTCTGATCATTTTGTCTAATCATTTATTCAGTTTCCAATTTCCCTTTTGTTGAGACTCCATAAATACTTGATCTATCAGAATATAAGACCTTTATGTGAGCAGTATTTCTAACCAACTCTATGCGTGGGATAATCTAGATAACTGGATAGCCATAGATGTTGTATCGACAGGCAGTACACATAATACAGCGCATCAGTCGATAGCACAGAAACATGACTTCCGAAGCTCAAATCTAGTATACTGTGTGAATCAACAAAGACATACAATAGTTATATCATCAGAACTGAAATAACTGTTCCTTGAGCCAACAGTTTTTGTTGTTGTTGTTGACCAATAGTGTTGTTTTTCCAACAAACGAGCACAATTTCACCAATGGAGGCAAAATAATGACACAGACAAATACACTCACTTTCTTCAGCAGCATGCTATCCCGTTATATCGCGTCTCTCCATTACCTTGGGGTACGGGTACTCCTGTGATCTGGGGTAGGGGCTGCCAGTGAACCGGGGCAGGAACATGTTGGGTACCAGGGTATCGTTGATCATGAGGAAGGCCAGTCTCTCTCCGTCAGGTGACCACCAGTGGACTATGTGTGACTGCAGAATCTCCTCTGAAAACACAAGGACCAAACTGCCATCAATTACACTCTGAACTATACTATTGTTTTTTTCCTTCGGATCGAGTCCTATCCACATGAATATAGGCTTCTTCTGTACACCAGTACTTAAAGTTGCTATATACTGTATAAGAGCATTATGTTATTGTAAGTAAAGTTAAGAGAAAGTTAGAATTTGTGTCTGCATCAATTGGAAATCTGTGTTTTACACAACCTTGTTGAAAATATGTCAAAAGGATGGCAAATAAAAAATTCTTACAGTTTTTTTACGGAACTTGTTTTTGGCTGATGTAGATAAAACACAAAATTGGTCTTAATTAAGTCAGGGCTACAATCCATCATTAAGGTGTAAATAATAAGTGCAAATTATGAATGAAATTGTCCCTGCTATCCCTGAGCATGGAACAATGTGTGGATTATGGCCCATTCATGAGGAGACAACACTGCTGTAGTGAAATAATGATTTTCCTTCATCTATATTTAATTAACTTTGATAAAAATTCTGAGTTAGTTCTCATTTATTCAATTATTCTTCAGAAATGGGACTAATATCGTTAGTAGAGTTAATTTTGAATTCTTATTCCATCCGTCCCTGAATGCGACTGAGAGCTGTTCAACTGTGAAAGTGATGAATTCCTTTGTGGCTGAACATTATTTATTTCCAATGCCTGGAATACCTTTCCTGACATTATGTCCTTGGGTACAAGGCATTCAGACAAACCTTCATACAGCCAGTCAGCGATTCCATTAAATATGACTCCTTCCTCTCCCGACGAAGTAATCCTAAGAGAATTGCTCTGCACATCTGATTGGTAATAGATGTTGTTTTCAAAGATGTAGATCTGAAATGAGAGTAAAGAGAATTGTAGTTGTGCTTTGCACGGTGGCTATAAAACTATAGCACAGCAAACGCCAGACTCTGATTCCCATCAGTATCTACAATACAGCACTAGTTCACTGCCAGAGAAATATGGTAGTTATTTTATTATTTACTTATTTCCATTTATGATCCATATCAGGAATTAAAGTGCACCGTAATAGGTAGTATTGATTAATGACTATATATTGCTAAACTTTAGTATTCTCTTTTTCAATCAGTTCCTTTCACAGGTTCACTTTTGTACCCTTTTACCACATATCTCTGGGATATGTGGGACGGTAGCGTCCCACTTGGCCAAAAGGCAGAAAAAATGTAGCGCGCCAAATTCAAATATATTACTATAAAGATCAATCACACATGAAATCACACATGAAAGACACCAAATTAAAGCTACACATGTTGTGAATCCAGCCAACATGTCTGATTTCAAAAAGGATTTACGGGGAAAGCACACCAAACGATTATGTTAGCTCAGTACATAGCCACAGAAAAACACAGCCATTTTCCCAGCAAAAGATAGTAGTCACAAAAAGCAGAAATAGAGATAAAATTAATCACTAGCCTTTGATGATCTTCATCAGATGACACTCATAGGACATCATGTTACACAATACATTTATGTTTTGTTCGATAATGTGCATATTTATATCCACAAATCATGGCGCCATGTTCAGAAATGCCTCCAAAATATCCGGAGAAATTGCAGAGAGCCACGTCAAATAACAGAAATACTCAACATAAACTTTGATGAAAGATACATGTTTTACATATAATTAAAGACACACTTGTTCTTAATGCAACCGCTGTGTCAGATTTCAAAAAAACTTTACATAAAAAGCACACCATGCAATAATCTGAGACGGCTCTCAAACATAACAACATTTCTCCACCATGTTGGAGTCAACAGAAATACGAAATTACATCCTAAATATTCCCTTGCCTTTGATCATTTATCAGAATGCACTCCCAGGAATCCTAGTTCCACAATAAATCGTTGTTTTGTTCGATAATGTCCATTACGTATGTCTAAGTAGCTACTTAAAAAGTTATATAACAGGTCGAATAAACTGGTCAAACTAAGTAGAGAATCAATCTTCAGGATGTTGTTATCATATATATCCAATAACGTTCCAACCGGAGCATTCCTTCATGTCTGTAGAAGTTATGGAACGCAAGGCGATATCATGAGGAAAGCGCATGACCAGGAACTGGCAATCTGCCAGACCACTGACTCATTCCCCTCCCATCCGGCCCCACAACACAGCATAAGCTTCATTCCACGTTCTACCGACTGTTGACATCTAGTGGAAGGCGTAGGAAGTGCAAACAGATCCATATCTTTCAGGGAATTGAATCGGCGATGAGTTGAACATTGACCAGTCTCAGAATTCTCACTGCCTGTTTGGATTTTCTCTCAGGTTTTTGCCTGCCATATGAGTTCTGTTATACTCACAGACGTCATTCAAACAGTTTTAGAAACTTCAGAGTGTTTTATATCCAATAGTAATAATATGCATATATTAGCATCTGGGACAGAGTAGGAGGCAGTTCACTATGGGCACACAATTCATCCAAAAGTGAAAATGCTGCCCCCTATCATAAAGAAGTTCTAACAATCAAGTGTGCTTTGTTAAGCCGCCAGATGTTCGGCAAGACAAAAATCACATCCTGGGTTTTGTTTGTGACCATAAAAACTCTGAACAGAGTAACAGATGCTCAAATGTCTGGTCCGGAAAAGCGTAGTCTGCATCCCCATCTGTAACAGGACCACCTGCTGTCAAAATGGCCGCCTGATATACAGCAAATAGTGCTTTCTACTCCTTCACATGAGAAACTGTACCTCAACTGGTCATCATAACAAATATAAATACGGCAAATTTTATACCAACCCCTAGTGTGACGACTGGGTTTGAAACCGGGTCTCCCGCATGCCAGAAAAGTACATTCAACACATCTTGATGGAACCATGTCCAAAATCCATCAATAATGCTCACACCTATCAATTTCTTTCATATGTGTGATGAGGCATCTATGACAGTCTAGGAGCTGTGCCCATAGGTTGATTTCCGATTGGCTGAGAGAGAGAGAGAGAGAGCGAGAGAGAGAGAGAGAGTGAAAAGAGGTGTATGGCATCATAGAAGAGGAGAGGAGAGACTCACCAGCTGCTGTCCCTTCACACCCCACGCTGCATGCTGGAGCACTGCATTCTGGACCTCCGGAGGATTCAATTCCCACACCTCTCTGAAACACAAGCACGCACACAAAAGTACACAAAGACAGGCAGACAGGCATGAACAAACCCCAGCTGTTGTTGAACTAGAGATGTCAAAGATTGGGTGTATCATACATAATACAGTATGTTCTTCAGTGTGGGGGTATGCATGTCAATACAAGACATGAAGCATCAACCAGTCCATTCAGTCTCTTACCTTGTGTGGATGTTGTAAACAATGTACGATGCAGTATAGGAATGTCTATACACCTGAAATTAAAAGTATTGACAATTCATGTTATAATAAATAATAGACAACAATAAAGCATATATGATGCAAACGAATCATGTTAGAAACCACGTGTCGGGATTCCACAATGTAACTGTTTCCGAAAATAATTCAAGACTGTGTTAGCCCGCACAGCTCAGGGATCCAACGCACAACTTCAGTTGTCAGGCAAGGTTAATCATCACGCAAACTTTGATACTGCATAATAATAATGCATAACACAACTAAACAACATTTGCATCAGTCCATTCTCTAGGGAATCCCATTCTGGTGCAATGTTTCCAAACCTTGGTTGCCAGCGATCCAGCCATTAAACAAAGAGGAAATCAATGAGAGATCCTTGGTTTGGGCCTAAATATTAATATGTAAAAACACATAAAAGGTGAATAAAGAAGGAAAAAGGAGATAAAACTCAATGAGGTTAGTACACCCGCCATTAACCCAGCTGGTGCAATCTGATTTCTGATCAGAGCCTATTTGCGGTTTGGTCTCCTTCCCAGTCAGACTATGGGTGAATCTCAATTGCAATTTCCTTGAATCCTCGCGTCCTCTCTCCTCAAGTCCTTCTCAAAACGCATTAAAACAGAAGATCTGAGATTTCCTTCGGACCTTCTCCTCCGATGCATTCTGAGAATGAGGCGAGGAAAGAGGAGGCTAGGAATCAGGGAATAACAATTGAGACTCAACCTATGCTTAGGGTCATGGGTCACAAGTTTTCTCTCTGAAAAATGTAGTTTGTTTAATCTGATTGTCATAAGGTTCCATGACTTTGTCCACACAGGGCATCTAAACACACAAAATACATTTTGATGATTTTCATGACATTTTGGGTGTTTTATTTAACTTTTGTACACCTGTGGTGTTCCCAGTCAAAAATGACCGGCCATTAGAAATGAATGGGTGAGACTACAATTAGTGTATAAAATTCAGTTCCGGCACATGTCCATTCATCAGATGGACACACTTCCTCTCCCAGACCCCCACATGCATGTGTGTTTGATCACACACACACACACATACACCTCACTCCCCTTCTTGGCTTCCATGGCAACCCCCATGGGAACCTTTCCCCAATAGAATCTTTCCCCCACGGGAACCACACCTGTTGGCATTCTCACAAACAATCGCAACATTGTTTCAATAATATATAGAACTTTTCTCGCAGCTCTGGTATATAAAGCTTATTTGAGGCCTTGCTCACAATTCATTCTGTGGCAGCACAATGACCAAATGATATACTGTATGTGAGGCTCTTGATCATATCGTTGATAATGACACTGGTGAGGAGGAGAGAGGCCAGGAAACTGACAGTGAAGTAGTCTGTGACAAAGAGCACAATGTGTTTCATCTGAGTATTTGTTATAGTCAAAATAATCCATACATTATGCTTTTTTTACTCAAAAACGAGATGTATGAGCTCAGGTCAATGAGTCCTACAGGCCATAAATAGCAAATAGAAATTCAAAACTTGTAATGTTCACAAGAACTTCAGTTGCTAAAAAAGATCTAACATAACATTAGGTGATAATATACATACATTGTTATGGATTTATAATCAGCTATAATGGGGCGGTCATTTTGGACCGAGACCACAGAATTAATTCACATGAAACGAACACAACAGGAGGGTTAACGGCTGTTCATATCCTACCTGTTTCACTTCGTAAGCAAATAGCACATATTTCATGTCTGGAGAGAGGGAATATTTGGCAACTTTGAAAGACACCTAGGACAAGGGAAAGACAGAAGTCACAAATAAAACATCTAAAGGTTAATACATCTTGTACATAGATCTAGGAAATATATTTTACATAGATCTAGAAAGTATCTTGTAGATAGATCTAGGAAGTATCTTGTACATAGATCTAGGAAGTATATTGTACATAGATCTAGGAAGTATCTTGTACATAGATTTAGGAAGTATCTTGTACATAGATCTAGGAAGTATCTTGTACATAGATCTAGGAAGTATCTTGTACATAGATCTAGGAAGTATCTTGTACATAGATTTAGGAAGTATCTTGTACATAGATCTAGGAAGTATCTTGTACATAGATTTAGGAAGTATCTTGTACATAGATTTAGGAAGTATCTTGTACATAGATTTAGGAAGTATCTTGTACATAGATCTAGGAAGTATCTTGTACATAGATTTAGGAAGTATCTTGTACATAGATCTAGGAAGTATCTTGTGCATAGATCTAGGAAGTATCTTGTACATAGATCTAGGAAGTATCTTGTACATAGATCTAGGAAATATATTTTACATAGATCTAGGAAATATCTTGTACATAGATCTAGGAAGTATCTTGTACATAGATCTAGGAAGTATCTTGTACATAGATCTAGGAAGTATCTTGTACATAGATCTAGGAAGTATCTTGTGCATAGATCTAGGAAGTATCTTGTGCATAGATCTAGGAAGTATCTTGTACATAGATCTAGGAAGTGTCTTGTACATAGATCTAGGAAGTATCTTGTACATAGATCTAGGAAGTATCTTGTACATAGATCTAGGAAGTATCTTGTACATAGATCTAGGAAGTATCTTGTACATAGATCTAGGAAGTATCTTGTACATAGATCTAGGAAGTATCTTGTACATAGATCTAGGAAGTATCTTGTACATAGATCTAGGAAGTATCTTGTACATAGATCTAGGAAGTATATTGTACATAGATCTAGGAAGTATCTTGTACATAGATCTAGGAAGTATCTTGTACATAGATCTAGGAAGTATCTTGTACATAGATCTAGGAAATATCTTGTACATAGATCTAGGAAGTATCTTGTACATAGATCTAGGAAGTATCTTGTACATAGATCTAGGAAGTATCTTGTACATAGATCTAGGAAGTATCTTGTACATAGATCTAGGAAGTATCTTGTACATAGATCTAGGAAGTATCTTGTACATAGATTTAGGAAGTATCTTGTACATAGATCTAGGAAGTATCTTGTACATAGATCTAGGAAGTATATTGTGCATAGATCTAGGAAGTATCTTGTACATAGATCTAGGAAGTATCTTGTACATAGATCTAGGAAGTATCTTGTACATAGATCTTGGAAGTATCTTGTACATAGATCAGGAAGTATCTTGTACATAGATCTAGGAAGTATCTTGTGCATAGATCTAGAAAGTATCTTGTACATAGATCTAGGAAGTATCTTGTACATAGATCTAGGAAGTATCTTGTGCATAGATCTAGAAAGTATCTTGTACATAGATCTAGGAAGTATCTTGTACATAGATCTAGGAAGTATCTTGTGCACACAGTACATTCTGAAAGTTTCCAGACCCCTTGACTTTTTCCACATTTTGTTACGTTACAGCCTTATTCTAAAATGTATTTCAAACATGTTTTTCCCTCATTAATCTACAAACAATACCCCATAAGCAAAAACTGTTTTTTTGTAAAAAAAACAACAACAATTTATCACATTTACATAAGTATTCAGACCCTTTACTGAGAACTTTGCTGAAGCACCTTTGGCAGCGATTACAGCCTTCTTGGGCATAATGCTACAAGCTTGACACACCTGTATTTGGGGAGTTTATTCAATTTTTCTTTGCAGATCCACTCAAGCTCTGTATGGTTGGATAGAGAGAGTTGCTGCACAGCTATTTTCAGGTCTCTCCAGACATGATCGATCGGGTTCAAGTCCGGGCTCTGGCTGGGCCACTCAAAGACATTTAGAGACTTGTCCCGAAGCCACTCCTGCATTGTCTTGGCTGTGTGCTTAGGATTGTTGTCCTGTTGGAAAGTGAACCTTCACCCCAGTCCGAGGTCCTGAGCGCTATGGAGCAGGTTTTCATCAAGGATCTCTCTGTACTTTGCTTCGTCCATCTTTCCCTTGATCCTGACTAGTCTTGATGCTGCCACCCCCATGATTCAACGTAGGGATGGTGCCAGTTTGCCTCCAGGCGTGATGCTTGGCATTCAAGCCAAAGAGTTCAGTCTTGGTTTCATCAGACCAGAGAATCTTGTTACTCATGGTCTGAGAGTCATTTAGGTGCCTTTTGGCAAATTCCAAGCTGGCTGTCATGTTCCTTATACTGAGGAGTGGCTTCCGTCTGGCCACCCTACCATAAAGGCCTGATTGGTGGAGTGCAGAAGAGATGGTTGTCCTTCTGGAAGGTTCTCCCATCTCAGAGGAACTCTGAGATCTGTCAGAGTGACCATCGGGTTCTTGGTCACCTCTCTGACCAAGGCCCTTCTCCCCCCGATTGCTTCTCAGTTTGGCCGGGAGGCCAGCTCTAGGAAGAGTCTTGGTGGTTCCAAACTTCTTCCATTTAAGAATGATTAAGCCCACTGTGTTCTTGGGGACCTTCAATGCTGCAGACATGTTTTTGTACCCTTCCTCAAGTCTGTGCCTCGACATAGTCCTGTCTCAGAGCTCTATGGACAATTCCTTCGACCTCATGGCTTGGTTTTTGCTCTGACATGCACTGTCAACTGTGGGTGCTTTTATAGATAGATGTGTGCCTTTCCAAATGATGTCCAATCAACTAAATGTACCACAGGTGGACTCCAATCAAGTTGTAGAAACATCTCAAGGATGATCAATGGAAACAGGGTGCACCTTAGCTCAATTTCAAGTCTCAAAGCAAAGGGTCTGAATACTTATGTAAATAAGGTATTTCTGTTTTAAATTTGTAATACACCCCCCCCCCCCCCCCCCAAAAAAGAAAAAAATCTGTTTTTGCTTTGTCATTATGGGGTATTGTGTGTAGAGTTATTGGGAGGGAAAGTATTTAATCAATTTTAGAATAAGGCTATAACGTAACAAAATGTGGAAAAGGGGAAGGGGTCTGAAAAATTACCAAATGCACTGTAGATCTAAGAAATAATTCATATGATGGTAAACCAATACACAGCCTGTATACTGTACTTTGCCCCTTAGGGCCACCGTGCTATTACAATCACAGGCATATGACCTTTCCACCCAAATTGTAGCTAGCATGTCTAAACATTAATCAGGGATTAATGGTGCCCTGCTTTCCGCTCAGTTAGATTATTAAATGGCAAAAAGCAAGCCTGGCAATGACAGTCAAAAGCCGCTTAGCCTTATGCAACACATAAAACATGACCTGTCAGATCAGTCTTTTTTTTGTTTTACGATTATATCCTTTTTCTCAAACAATAACAACCATACATAAACAAATGACAATACACAGACAGACATACATTTCATTAAACATCAATGGCATCACACCTGCTCAGACCTACGTTCCCACCGCAATGTCTCACAACCACACGTCCCCTCATCCTTCATCCCCTGGAACTTTCCAGTGCTTGTAGCAGTCTATGCCATATTTTTCTCCGTAGCCCACACCTTTTCAATATTTAAATTGATTTATCACAATGCTACAGGAGGCAAATAATGACAATGTGCTCAGCTTTGATATTTCTATGCAATATTGTATTGTGTTATGAATGTTGATGGATCAATATAGTACTGTGTTATGAATGCTGATAGGTCAATATGTTACTGTGTTATGAATGTTGATGGATCAATATAGTACTGTGTTATGAATGCTGATGGATCAATATGGTACTGTGTTATGAATGCTGATAGGTCAATATGGTACTGTGTTATGAATGTTGATGGATCAATATAGTACTGTGTTATGAATGCTGATGGATCAATATGGTACTGTGTTATGAATGTTGATGGATCAATATGGTACTGTGTTATGAATGCTGATGGATCAATATGGTACTGTGTTATGAATGTTGATGGATCAATATAGTACTGTGTTATGAATGATGATGGGTCAATATTGTACTGTGTTATGAATGCTGATATATCAATATTGTACTGTGTTATGAATGCTGATGGATCAATATTGTACTGTGTTATGAATGTTGATGGATCAATATGGTACTGTGTTATGAATGCTGATGGGTCAATATAGTACTGTGTTATGAATGCTGATGGATCAATATAGTACTTTGTTATGAATGCTGATGGATCAATATGGTACTGTGTTATGAATGCTGATAGGTCAATATAATACTGTGTTATGAATGCTGATGGATCAATATGGTACTGTGTTATGAATGTTGAT
Organism: Salvelinus alpinus; assembly: GCF_045679555.1. Lineage (NCBI taxonomy): Eukaryota > Metazoa > Chordata > Actinopteri > Salmoniformes > Salmonidae > Salvelinus > Salvelinus alpinus. Next base: position 5,388,638 of record NC_092123.1, read on the forward strand.
GGATCAATATAGTACTGTGTTATGAATGCTGATAGATCAATATAGTACTTTGTTATGAATGCTGATGGATCAATATGGTACTGTGTTATGAATGCTGATAGGTCAATATAGTACTGTGTTATGAATGCTGATGGATCAATATGGTACTGTGTTATGAATGCTGATGGGTCAATATAGTACTGTGTTATGAATGCTGATGGATCAATATGGTACTGTGTTATGAATGCTGATAGGTCAATATAGTACTGTGTTATGAATGCTGATGGATCAATATGGTACTGTGTTATGAATGCTGATAGGTCAATATAGTACTGTGTTATGAATGCTGATGGGTCAATATGGTACTGTGTTATGAATGCTGATGGGTCAATATGGTACTGTGTTATGAATGCTGATGGGTCAATATGTTACTGTGTTATGAATGTTGATGGATCAATATGGTACTGTGTTATGAATGATGATGGATCAATATGGTACTGTGTTATGAATGCTGATGGATCAATATAGTACTGTGTTATGAATGATGATGGATCAATATGGTACTGTGTTATGAATGCTGATGGATCAATATGTTACTGTGTTATGAATGTTGATGGATCAATATGGTACTGTGTTATGAATGATGATGGATCAATATGGTACTGTGTTATGAATGCTGATGGATCAATATAGTACTGTGTTATGAATGATGATGGATCAATATGGTACTGTGTTATGAATGCTGATGGATCAATATTGTACTGTGTTATGAATGCTGATGGGTCAATATGGTATTGTGTTATGAATGCTGATGGATCAATATGGTATTGTGTTATGAATGCTGATGGGTCAATATGGTACTGTGTTATGAATGCTGATAGGTCAATATAGTACTGTGTTATGAATGATGATGGATCAATATGGTACTGTGTTATGAATGCTGATGGATCAATATTGTACTGTGTTATGAATGCTGATGGATCAATATGGTATTGTGTTATGAATGCTGATGGATCAATATGGTATTGTGTTATGAATGTTGATGGATCAATATGGTACTGTGTTCTGAATGCTGATGGGTCAATATGGTACTGTGTTATGAATGTTGATGGGTCAATATAGTACTGTGTTATGAATGCTGATAGGTCAATATGGTACTGTGTTATGAATGCTGATGGATCAATATGGTACTGTGTTATGAATGCTGATAGGTCAATATGGTACTGTGTTATGAATGCTGATGGGTCAATATAGTACTGTGTTATGAATGCTGATGGGTCAATATAGTACTGTGTTATGAATGATGATGGATCAATATGGTACTGTGTTATGAATGCTGATAAGTCAATATGGTATTGTGTTATGAATGTTGATGGGTCAATATGTTACTGTGTTATGAATGATGATGGATCAATATGTTACTGTGTTATGAATGTTGATGGATCAATATGGTACTGTGTTATGAATGATGATGGGTCAATATGGTACTGTGTTATGAATGATGATGGATCAATATGGTACTGTGTTATGAATGCTGATAAGTCAATATGGTACTGTGTTATGAATGCTGATGGGTCAATATGGTACTGTGTTCTGAATGCTGATGGATCAATATGGTACTGTGTTATGAATGTTGATGGGTCAATATGGTACTGTGTTCTGAATGCTGATGGATCAATATGGTACTGTGTTATGAATGTTGATGGGTCAATATGTTACTGTGTTATGAATGTTGATGGATCAATATGTTACTGTGTTATGAATGTTGATGGATCAATATGGTACTGTGTTATGAATGATGATGGTTCAATATGGTACTGTGTTATGAATGTTGATGGATCAATATGGTACTGTGTTATGAATGATGATGGGTCAATATGGTACTGTGTTATGAATGCTGATGGGTCAATATGGTACTGTGTTATGAATGCTGATCGGTCAATTGAGGTTAGAGAGGGGGACCCATAGGTGGCAAGCTACTTACAAACGTGATATTTCTCAGGATCATTTCTGTTTCGTTTAAAGCAAAGTTGAACTTGATGACGTGGCCGTCTCGGTTCCTGTACAAAACCTCTGAATCTGTAAAATGATAAAAGAAAAAGGTTGTAAAATGTTCCTTAATAACCACATTTTAGATAAGATGAAAAAAATAGGCCTACACATTCTGACATTGTATAACCACTTATCAATATCCATTTCAGACCCCAAAGAGAGAGGGAGAAGGCATTTCATTTTCCAGCAGTTCATTTTAAGAGTGCCTCTCATCTCTCATCATTTCTACTGAGCAAAACCTTTTTGACCTGCAGTCAGCCAGCCAGCCAGCCACATTATTGCAATGGCTTTCTTTTGTTCTGCATTACAAATCTCACTATCTATCTTTAGGAAGATGGCTCCCAATTCACAGTTGTTGGCCTCGGGCAGTTGCTCTGAGTAAAAATGTGATCTTAAATGCAGCTACGTAACTGGTATGCTAAATAATGCAGAACGAGTGTAAAACGGTTGGTCAGCATTATATTATGTTATATACACTGCTCGAGGAGGTCTGCTGGAGGTCTGCTGGAGGTCATTTTGCAGGGCTCTGGCAGTGCTCCTCCTGCTCAAAGGCGGAGGTAGCGGTCCTGCTGCTGGGTTGTTGCCCTCCTACGGCCTCCTCCACGTCTCCTGATGTACTGGCCTGTCTCCTGGTAGTGCCTCCATGCTCTGGACACTACGCTGACAGACACAGCAAACCTTCTTGCCACAGCTCGCATTGATGTGCCATCCTGGATGAGCTGCACTACCTGAGCCACTTGTGTGGGTTGTAGACTCCGTCTCATGCTACCACTAGAGTGAGAGCACCGCCAGCATTCAAAAGTGACCAAAACATCAGCCAGGAAGCATAGGAACTGAGAAGTGGTCTGTGGTCACCACCTGCAGAATCACTCCTTTATTGGGGGTGTCTGGCTAATTGCCTATAATTTCCACCTTTTGTCTATTCCATTTGCACAACAGCATGTGAAATTTATTGTCAATCAGTGTTGCTTCCTAAGTGGACAGTTTGATTTCACAGAAGTGTGATTGACTTGGAGTTACATTGTGTTGTTTAAGTGTTCCCTTAATTTTTTTTTGAGCAGTGTATTATAGAACCGAGTTCCTCAAATAATAAAAAATAACAATGGAAAATGTCATTCAAATCTACAAAGCCACCTAGCAACGGCCAAATGTGCCAAATGACTGGGACGTTGCAACGTTAGAACGTTAGCTTACTGCTTGTAAATACACCTTTGTGATTTCACACGAAACATCTTACAAAAACATGCCAAAGCATGAATTCTTTTGGAGGGGCGGTTCCTCGGATGGTTCCTAAAACTCGGAGGATGTACATGTCTAACTGATCCATTGGGAGGTTGACGGAGAGGAGTAGGAAGCTACATGCTTCACTGGTCCAACACAATTGGAATATTTGAATGACACCTCAACTCGTACTTTTGACATGATAATACAGGTAAACTATGATGATATTCCAGCAACTATGGTGGATGTGTAACCAGGCCGGTGCAGTACAGCTTGACTGGCTCAGTAGTGTGAAAAGGGTAGCCTACTACAGGGTTTCCCAAAGTCGGTCCAGGGGCCCTCCATGGGGTGCACATTTAGTTTTTTGCCCTAGCACTACACAGCTGATTCAAGTAATCAAAGCTTCATGATGAGTTGGCTATTTGAATCAGCTGTGTAGTGCTAGGGCAAAAAACCTAAATGTGCGCCCAGGGAGGGCCCCAGGAACGAGTTTGAGAAACCCTGGCCAACTATAGACCATTTAGCAATACTTTGATTTCAGGAGAACTAGGAATAAGACAACCAACAAGCCCAGTTCGAAGCCTGTAGCCTATGTGGTGAGTCACACTATCTAGCTGGAGCTCGTGGCACTATAATCTTTAAACAGCCCGCTCGCTTTGCCACTGCCGTCTCTGCCTCGGTGACGTCATTCGAAATATATTTATATTCAGTTAATGAAAATTCCTCCTATGTCCACAAGGCTAGGCAATTATAATATTTAAATAGCCTTCCTCACATGACATTCAACCACGATCTATGTAGACCATAATCAGGTAAAATTAGTGTTGTGGTCCTGTGGGGCTCAGTTGATAAGAGTATGACACTAGCAACATCAGAATTATGGGTTAGATTCCTGCTGGGGCCACCCATGAGAAAATGTATGCACTTTGGATAAAAGCGACTGCTAAAAATACGTCTTCCAATTTGAGATACTACTACATGATTAATAGAAAAACTGTATCAGTCACCAAAACATGGACATGAAAATATATATGAATACAGAGGTGGACATGAATAATGAATTATTACAGAGACATGTCAGAGGTTATGGAATCACATATGTTGGTAGTCGTGATCATGCTGGACATGTGTATGGACAAGCTAATAGGGTATGACTGTGGTGATGAAGTTGATACTATGTTGAATCACTCATGACATCCCCCAGGGTATATCTATAATATACACTTCATATTCTATATGTATGGACAACCACTTCATATTCTATATTTATGGACAACCACTTCATATTCTATACTTATGGAGAACCACTTCATATTCTATATGTATGGACAACCACTTCATATTCTATATGTATGGACAACCACTTCATATTCTATATGTATGGACAACCACTTCATATTCTATATTTATGGACAACCACTTCATATTCTATATTTATGGAGAACCACTTCATATTCTATATTTATGGACAACCACTTCATATTATATATGTATGGACAACCACTTCATATTCTATATTTATGGAGAACCACTTCATATTCTATATGTATGGACAACCACTTCATATTCTATATGTATGGACAACCACTTCATATTATATATTTATGGAGAACCACTTCATATTCTATATTTATGGACAACCACTTCATATTCTATATTTATGGAGAACCACTTCATATTCTATATTTATGGAGAACCACTTCATATTCTATATGTATGGACAACCACTTCATATTCTATATGTATGGACAACCACTTCATATTCTATATTTATGGACAACCACTTCATATTCTATATTTATGGAGAACCACTTCATATTCTATATGTATGGACAACCACTTCATATTCTATATTTATGGACAACCACTTCATATTCTATATTTATGGAGAACCACTTCATATTCTATATGTATGGACAACCACTTCATATTCTATATGTATGGACAACCACTTCATATTCTATATTTATGGAGAACCACTTCATATTCTATATTTATGGAGAACCACTTCATATTCTATATGTATGGACAACCACTTCATATTCTATATGTATGGACAACCACTTCATATTCTATATTTATGGAGAACCACTTCATATTCTATATTTATGGACAACCACTTCATATTCTATATGTATGGACAACCACTTCATATTCTATATGTATGGACAACCACTTCATATTCTATATTTATGGACAACCACTTCATATTCTATATTTATGGACAACCACTTCATATTCTATATGTATGGACAACCACTTCATATTCTATATTTATGGAGAACCACTTCATATTCTATATGTATGGACAACCACTTCATATTCTATATTTATGGACAACCACTTCATATTCTATATGTATGGACAACCACTTCATATTCTATATTTATGGACAACCACTTCATATTCTATATTTATGGAGAACCACTTCATATTCTATATTTATGGACAACCACTTCTTATATCACTAACGGGGTAAACAGAGTGTGTATGGTGTTCACATTTCAGAGGCTATATTTAGTATGAACATCGTGTCGTCTTCCCTGATTAAAACACGTGTTCTGACTAATATGTTGTGTGAAAATGTAGGGTTAGTTCTCATTTACATAAGTCACATATACAGTACATCCCACTGGCCAGAACAAACAGTTGTTTATCCTTCCCCAGTCTGTCGAGAATGATATACCCCACGTACAATATATTCAGGAAATCGATAAATAAGGTATATAGTTTGAGTGGTTACACAAATTAATTGTATGATATTTAAATGAATTGTTGGGATGCAGGCTGTTTGGAAGTTCATGTAGTGTATGCACAAGAAAATAACAAGGGCCATACGCAATATCATGATCAGCAAGAGTGTGTTTACTATTACAACATTATTTACGGCATGTGTAATTAACACTAATTGATACTTTTTGGTACTTATGTTTAAAAAATATAATAATAATGATGAACTAGAACCGACAACGTGATACACAGTTAGTGCTGATCATTTCAAGGTGATAAAAAAAGACAATTCAGTTAACATGTATGCGACTGTGAACACTAGTTTTCTAATGGTAATAGTCTAAACCTGAGCAGCTTTTCTAAGGGGCTGTGTCTACTTAGAAACAGTCTGATCGTGCTGTAGCATAGCACGCTAGCAGCAGGCAGACAGGGAGCGCTCACCAAGATAATCCCCCCAAATGTAATGAGGTCCTAGCAGGAACTGTCTCTGCAGCTGTGCCATGGCAGACCACTGCCCTTCACCAACGCATCACTGTCTGTCTGTCTGCCTGTCTTTCTGCCTGTCTGTCTTCATACCACCTGATGGCTTGGCTCTAATCTCACCAATATTTACCACTATAACGTAATGTCAGCTAACATGAGAGAGGTAGTGATGAAAACACTGGTCATTATATTTCTCACAGTGTTTTATGGGGAGGCAGCAAAGTTTTATTGCTGTGTCCTACAGAAGGAGAAACGTCAGCGTGAGCGGACGAGGGAGCGGACGATATGGCTTGATCCATCACGGAAGGCGTTGTGAAAAACGACGGGAGGCCCATAAGAGTTAATGCAGTCCATCAGGTCAACACAGTGTGCGAGAAGGCATCACACTCCAATCCCCATAATGAGAATCAACAGGCGACTGAAAAAGTCATTTGTATTTGCTACCCTTGGATGGAAAAGCTCTCCGCAGGCTTCCAGGCCTCAATTTCATACGCAGGCTGGAAGAGATTCCGCTCGCTGTGGCCAAGACGAGCGAAGAAGAACCACACCAGCTCAGACAATAGAACAGACACCAGCGCTGCCACCCCAAACAATTCTCTCACACTATTATGAAACCTGCTAGGTTTTGGAGAAAGGGGTGTTGTTCTAGATACGGGGCTGGGAGATTTGACCTGAGAGTATATCCCAGAAGGGCTCCCAGTGATGGCTTGAGATAGAGTCAACCCTGTTTTGGCAAACCGGACAGAATAGGGGCATGACTGGGAGGCCATCTGTTTTACTGAGACTGGTCAGGAGGTGTTGCTCCCATGCCAAACTCTCAGCTGTCATTATAGCTCAAGATGAGATGAAAGCTTGAGCTATCATACTCCCATGCTTGAGTTGAGAGGTTCAGAATGCTCTGCTTGTGAGTGAAACAAAGTTTAAAATGTATAACAACAAACAAACAAATATCTATGATTTAATCGTTTATGAGAAGTACTTTGGATTGTAGGATCATGTCAAGAGAATAGAATCTCTGTCACCCTCATCCGACTATCAGATAGATTGTAGCCCAATAAGCTTCCAAAAACTAGCCAACCTGGCCACACCCTTTCTCTTATAATAGTAGCCTCCTGGCCACACCCTTTCTCTTATAATAGTAGCCTCCTGGCCACACCCTTTCTCTTATAATAGTAGCCTCCTGGACAGACCCTTTCTCTTATAATAGTAGCCTCCTGGCCACACCCTTTCTCTTATAATAGTAGCCTCCTGGCCACACCCTTTCTCTTATAATATTAGCCTCCTGGCCACACCCTTTCTCTTATAATAGTAGCCTCCTGGCCACACCCTTTCTCTTATAATAGTAGCCTCCTGGCCACACCCTTTCTCTTATAATAGTAGCCTCCTGGCCACACCCTTTCTATTATAATAGTAGCCTCCTGGCCACACCCTTTCTCTTATAATAGTAGCCTCCTGGACAGACCCTTTCTCTTATAATAGTAGCCTCCTGGCCACACCCTTTCTCTTATAATAGTAGCCTCCTGGACAGACCCTTTCTCTTATAATAGTAGCCTCCTGGCCACACCCTTTCTCTTATAATAGTAGCCTCCTGGCCACACCCTTTCTCTTATAATAGTAGCCTCCTGGCCACACCCTTTCTCTTATAATAGTAGCCTCCTGGCCACACCCTTTCTCTTATAATAGTAGCCTCCATACCCTTTGTGGCACTGCTGAGGGCTTATAATCTGTTGCTTTTGGGGAAATCCAACCTTTTCATGTGAGACTCCATCAGATTGAGAGTATAGGGATCAGTCTAAAGGCTTCGTTAGAACAGGAATGTTAGACGGTTATCCTGAAAGTACTTACCACTTATCCACCTGGCCTCAGGATCGTGCACAGAGAACTCTGGTTTAAACAGGTCCAGCACAGTAAGTCTGGAGTTAGCCACACCAGGAAGTTCCACTGCAAACAGGATATCAGTGTTAGGCCAGTTATCAAAATACGGATATTACAGCCTGATAAGGATAAAATCACACAGGAAAATAATTGATATTCATACACACATAACAACAGTCAATATTACACTGATCATAAAACTGTTTTGAAAAACTCAGGGCTCTGACATAACCTGACCAGGAAAAATTCTGGTTCTTATATTTTGTTAGTTAGAATACAGGGCTACAGTAACTATGACTCTACAAATAAACTCCATGAGGTCTCGTGGTCCCCTGGTGGGTACACTACCTGGTGTGAGAACAAAGACAGACATGGTGATGAGGGAGCAAACTGCCACTATGACCAGCAGGGAGATGGCTATTCCTTTGTAGTTCCTTGATTCGGGGCTTACTTGCACAAAGTCCTGGAAAAAACACACAAAGCAAACTGAGAACACTCTTCAAGTAAATATTGTACTGTAATGATTACTACCAGACATAAACATGTTCGGTAGTAGAGGCCCCTATGAAAAATAGAGGCTCCTATGGAATGAGGAAATACGGTGTTCATATGCACTTGTGGATTGTCAATTAAACAGTGTTGCAAGATTCTAATTCTAAATTGTAATAAAGTGGAGTCCACTTTTGGTGTCAGCAATGGGAACCAACCCCACAACTTCCTACAATATAATCCCTAATATAAATTACAGTACCAGTCAGTCACTGCAAGCTCATGGTTTAATTAAATGGGATCACACTGCTGTCTATGGACATGTCTTTGTCTCAAAGCATTAGGTCTCCACCCTTTCATAATGATCATTCTGAATAGGTCAAAGTGAATAGGTGTATGTCTAGCAATTTTTTTGACTGGCCAGAGCTGACATGATTAGAGCTGAGAGGTGTATAGATGGGTGTTACAGTACACCACCTAGCCTTCCTTTCGCAGTAGAAAAGGGACGTAGGGAGGGCAGAGAGTGGGCAGAGAGTGGTGGAAACACAAACTATTGATTGCTCTCAAGAAGCTATCTCCAGAGAGAACACTCCCTGAGACCTTCAAATGTCCCTTTCATTTCTCCTCTAAAACACTGAGTCATAGCCACTGAGTCATAGAGTTTTATCACGGCGTGTTGCATCTATTTTTGGTATGTCTATAGTCTATACATAAATAAATTACGTCAATTTAATCTAATGTTGGTAAGCGGTTGGTTGCATTGATTTGGGTGAGAATGCAGAATTACAACTGTAAAAGCACACCGAATTTACATGGTTGGTTCACAGCCTGTAACCTATGCCCAGTTAATGTAATATGTATAACAACTATAAAACCAAACATATTTTTGGTAAATCCGCTCATACTGTAGGTGTTTTTTTCATCATTTGCTAGTTTGTCATGCGTAGGTTATAACAATTCAATACAGAAAATATTTTGGACGGCAACATCCGGCCAATCATGTTTCCAACCTGTTACATTTAGGAAACAAGACCATAAATCAGAAATATGCAAATAGACAACAAAGGATGCAAAACAGACAGGCAGTCCAGCGCAAGGTAATCAACATCGTAAGTAACACCTGTCGTGTGAGACACTGCTGGGCAGACAAACAAACTAACGAGGTCATGTTCCCGCCAACTGTGGCGTTACATTCATCTTTTGATTAGCACTTAGAAGCATGAGTCATGGCTCTGCGAATCTGAACTTGTTCGTCTAGCCTACTGTGGAGAGCCTACTGTGATCTCCCAAGAAACCAGTTAAGGAGAACATTGTTTTCACCAGGATCAGAAACTTACTAGCCTGGATGTAATGTGAATTGCTCTGCTTCACTTCACAAAATGTAAATAGATCAATTCAGTCTGGATCCAGGCTAGAAAGTACACCTGTAGATACAGTTGAAGTCGGAAGTCGGTTTACATACACCAAATACATTTCAACTCAGTTTTTCACAATTCCTGACATTTAATCCTAGTAAAAATCCCGGTTTAAGGTCAGTTAGGATCACCACTTTATTTTAAGAATGTGAAATATCAGAATAATAGTAGAGAGAATGATTTATTTCAGCTTTTATTTCTTTCATCACATTCCCAGTGGGTCAGTTTACATACACTCAATTAGTATTTGGTAGCATTGCCTTTAAGTTGTTTAACTTGGGTCAAACGCTTCGGGTAGCCTTCCACAAGCTTCCCACAATAAGTTGGGTGAATTTTGGCCCATTCCTCCTGACAGAGCTGGTGTAACTGAGTCAGGTTTGTAGGCCTCCTTGCTCGCACACACTTTTTCAGTTCTGCCCACACATTCTCTATAGGATTGAGGTCAGGGCTTTGTGATGGCCACTCCAATACCTTGACTTTGTTGGCCTTAAGCCATTTTGCCACAACTTTGGAAGTATACTTGGGGTCATTGTCCATTTGGAAGACCCATTTGCGACCAAGTTTTAACATCCTGACTGATGTCTTGAGATGTTGCGTCAATATATCCACATAATTTTCCTGCCTCATGATGCAATCTATTTTGTTTAGTGCACCCTTCCCTCCTGCAGCAAAGCACCACCACAACATGATGCTGCCATCCCCGTGCTTCACGGTTGGGATGGTGTTATTTGGCTTGTAAGCCTTCCCCTTTTTCCTCCAAACATAACGAGGGTCATTATGGCCAAACAGTTCTATTTTTGTTTCATCAGACCAGAGGACATTTCTCCAAAAAGTACAATCTTTGGCCCAATGTGCAGTTGCAAACCGTAGTCTGGCTTTTTTATAGCGGTTTTGGAGCAGTGGCTTCTTCCTTGCTGAGCGGCCTTTCAGGTTGTGCTGATATAGGACTCGTTTTACTGTGGATATAGATACTTTTGTACCTGTTTCCTCCAGCATCTTCACAAGGTCCTTTGCTGTTGTTCTGGGATTGATTTGCACTTTTCGCACCAAAGTACGTTCAACTCTAGGAGACAGAACGCGTCTCCTTCCTGAGCGGTATGACGACTGTGTGGTCCCATGGTGTTTATTCTTGCGTACTATTGTTTGTACAGATGAACGTGGTACCTTCAGGCGTTTGGAAATTGCTCCCAAGGACGAACCAGACTTGTGGAGGTCTACCATTTTTTTCTGAGGTCTTGGCTGATTTCTTTTGATTTTCCCACGATGTCAAGCAAAGAGGCACTGAGTTTGAAGGTAGGCCTTGAATACATCCACGGGTACACCTCCAATTGACTCAAAATATGTCAATCAGCATATCAGAAGCTTCTAAAGCCATGACATCATTTTCTGGAATTTTACAAGCTTTTTAAAGGCACAGTCAATTTAGTGTATGTAAACTTCTGACCCATTGGAATTGTGAAACAGTGAATTATAAGTGAAATAATCTGTCTGTAAACAATTGTTGGAAAAATTACTTGTGTCATGCACAAAGTAGATGTCCTAACCGACTTGCCAAAACTATAGTTTGTTAATAAGAAATTTGTGGAGTGGTTGAAAAACGAGTTTTAATGACTCCGACCTATGTGTATGTAAACTTCCGACTTCAACTGTGTACAGTGTACAGTACTATATAATTCTGTGCTTGACGTGAGAAATCTACTGTATACAAAACCATGTTTGCACACATCATCCACTAGAATAGCGATTTTTGACAGACCATCTTCTCAAGGCATTGGGATTTAGGAGAGCAGTGAGTATTCTCCCTGCAGTCACTGAGTCTCATTAACTTCCTGACTATGTGCCAGCCACTACAAACAAGTGCAATTAGGGAGAGTGAGGCCCTGCCAAGTCCTTACAGAACACATCACCCTCGCCCTCCAATCTGCTGTCAGACTCTTCTTGTTTGTGACCACAGGGCCACCTGTCACTGTCTGGCCCCTAATGACCCCTTTTATGAGTCCCAATTCCTAACAGATATTCATGTAAAGCTCTGGTCCAGGATGTTAGTGGGGCTTGCTAATGCTGAGCCTGTGAAGGAAAACACACTCACACCCAGGACCAGAGCTAATATGAATATAATATTTATAGATACGTGCCAAGTAAATAGATGGGTTTGATCTCCCAAGGCCCCCTACTCAGCCTTAACTCAGTCTAACCTGTCATGAATGTATTGAATCGAACAGGCATGTGGAGTTACCCCTGGGCCGTATACAGTACATACCCATAACTCCCTACTGGGCAGCTTTCAGTGAATTTTGAATTATTTAGAGGTGAGCTGTTGTAGTGGTTTCATTATGAGATCTGTTGGCAGTACATTCAGCGAGCCAGCCTCGCCATACATCAGAGCGGAGCTGTAGACAGGTATAGACTAGTAATGTCTCACTCTCTCCCTCTAGTTCATTGTATTCAGGCCATTGAAAAGAGGACCATGATGTGAGTGCAAAATAGGCAGCCTATAGGGAAGTCAGAGACCTGGCAGTGTGGTGCAAGGACAACAACCTCTCTCTCTCAATGTCAGCAAGACAAAGGAGCTGATCGTGAACTACAGGACACGGAGGGGCGAGCATGCCCCTATTTACATCGACAGGGCTGTAATGGAGCAGGTCGACAGCTTGAAGTTCCTCAGTGTCCACATCACTAAGGAATTAACATGGTCCACACCCACCAACACAGTTGGGAAGAGGGCAGGTCAGCTCTTTCCCCTCAGGAGGCTGAAAAGATTTGCCATCGACCCTCAGATCTTTAAAAAGTTGGACAGCTTCACCATTGAGAGCATCTTGACTGGCTGCATTACCGCTTGGTACGGCAAATGCAAGGCACAAGACCACAGGGCGCTAAAGAGGGTAGTGAGTACAGCCCAGTACATCACTGGGGCCAAGCTCCCTGTCATCCAGGACCCCTTTCAAAAGACTCCAGCCACTCAAGCAGTAGACTGTTCTCTCAGCATAGCAAGCGGTACCAGTGAAGCAAGCCTGTAACCAACAGGACCCTGAACAGCTTCTACTCCCCAAGCCAAAAGACTGATAAAACAAACGGCTACCCAGACTACCTGCATTGACCCTTTTTTACTCTATGCACACACACTGGACTCTACCCACACACTCACACATACTTACACTGACATCCCAACACACACATGCACACACATAGCACACGCACACGCACATGCATACTGACACCACACACCCACGATCACACACACATTCACACTCACCATATGCTGCTGCTACTGTCTATTATCTGTATGATCCTGTTGCCTAGTCACTTTACTCCTACCTAACTGAACATAGATACGAGTGATGGGGGTAAAATATACAGCTACATATCAGGATATATTTTTTTAACATATCGTGTCGTTTTGACAAAATCTGAGTATTGTTTTTGCTGTACCAGCACCAAAACTACAGTATTTTTCCTTCATAGCTTGTTCTCCATCTTCTTTTTAAATTGGGAGCCAATTTGTTTTCAGCACTTTTATTCCCATGACTGATCAACACTTGTTTTCTCGTGGCTGTCTTGTCTCTCTGCAGCAGACATATGGTGAGCAACACGTTTGGAACATCAAATGGCAATAAAATCAAAATATTGATTTGTAATATATAGAATCGCAATACATATCATATCGGCACCTAAGTATCGTGATCATATCGTATCGTGAGGTCCCTGACAAATCCCAGCCCTAATAGCTACCTCAATTACCTTGTAACCCTGCACATCGACTCGGTACTGGTACTCCCATGTTACCTGTACCTGTTATTGTTATTCATTATTCACTGTGTATTTATTCCTCGTGTCACTATGTACTTTTTTTCATTACATTTTGTATCATTATCTTAACTCTGCATTGTTGAAAAGGACCCGTAAGCAAGCATTTCACTGTTAGTCTACACCTGTTGTTTACGAAGCATGTGACAAATAAAATATTTATTTGATTTGAAAATAGGCTACCACACTTGCCCTTTTGGATGACCTCCAGCCCATGGGGGGCATTCTCATGTGCATCAGTTAAAATGTGCATCTAGGCCACACACGTACGAGGACGGTCCTATCAATGTCAAGAGTATTCACACAAACAAGGTTGGTGTAGAGTGAGGGAAAGGGTGAGCATGTCACACACACACACACACACACACACACACACACACACACACACACACACACACACACACACACACACACACACACACACACACACACACACACAGAGAGAGAGAGGTCACACACACACACACACAGAGGGACAGATTTGTTTTCTGCTCCTAATCCAGAGAAGATTTAGAATAAATCATGTTCTTTCCTACTGAGACTACATGTCCGTCAATAGGATTTCCGCTCTACTCACCAGCTGCCTGAGCAGTCACTGCACAGCACTGGGCTTTAAAAGTCCCAGAGTATTTGTTAAACACGTATCGGAGCTATCCTTCTACTTATCAAAGACAGATAAAGCCCAAGCAAGGTGCTGGCCAGACTCTCCTGAAACCACCAAAAACTATGTTTGCAAACTGGAATCATTAATGAAAACCAGAAAATAATGCCGGTAAGAACTGCAGTCCAGTGGTTTTACATAACATTTAAAAAAATCTAGATTAAACAGCAAGAGTTGGCTGAGGAACTCTACTCGTCGCAATGTGTTCGGCTAATGAAAGGATTTGTACAACAAACATACCTTGATTGTCAGTTATGTAAGAGATCTCAGAGATTCCCTGATACCGAATGACCATTTGGGCGGTCTTTGGTATCGCTTCGGTTATCATAAGGAAAGCATTTGTCAGTTTGCTGCTAAACATTTTAAACAGCATGCCTACATTTGTATACAAAACTGACAATAGTAATTTCCAAAATGTGCAATGAGCTAAATAATTTCCTTTGTCCCTGTAGTTAAAGTTGATCATCTTCATGGATCCCAGAGAGCTGGAGATACCACATGGCGGGGTTGGTCGGACACACACACACACACATATTAAGAAATCTCCCTCTACTCAATAGCACTTCCTACTCAGACAACTACAATAATAGGGAGCAGCAGTTAGCCTAGCGGTTAGAGCGTTGGGCCTAGAGCTGGGCGATATGGACAAAAATCCATATTGCAATACATAATTATTGCTAATTTGTGTGGTAATGATAAATAGGTTACATTTATAACATCATTATGCAGCATCCTTTAAAGTATTACTACTGGTTTGATGGTTGTAGCCATTCATTGTCCCATTAACATCACACATATTAGCAAACGCATTTCATTTCAAACTCATATTTCTCTAGTATAGGCTACTTATCATAATGAATGATATCAGTATGGTCCGTGTCGATCATTTTCGGTTTATCATCCCAGCTCTATCCCAGCTCTCGGCCAGTAACCAAAAGGTCGCTAGTTCAAATCCCAAAGCAGACAAGGTGAAAGATCTGCCGATGTGCCCTTGAACAAGGCACTTAACCCTAATTGCTCCAGGGTCGCCGTTGATAATGGCAGACCCTGGCCGTGACCCCACTCTCCAAGGGTGTCTCAGAGGGAGTTAGGCAGGGCGGATATGCAAAAAAAAGGCATGTTCTATTCACACATGTGTATAATGCACACTTGTACATCTGTGAAATAGGACAAATATAAGCACCCACCTAATTATTATTATTGTTATTGTTATTAATAGGAATCACTTTCAAGTAATAAGATCTCACCTTGAAATAAGTGAATTGGCTTGAATCCATGAGAGGTACATATTTGATGTGAATATCAACTAAACTTGTGTTCGATTGAAGCTACACATAACTGAATATGGGGTTTATTTAACTGAGGTTGACACATCTGTAATGAGACTAAGTATATGTGGCTCCTAATACATGCATGCTATACTTCTCTGAGAGTTGGCTTAACAGCGTTCATATTGGTTTGAGCATGTGCTGAACTCGAATGGTCGGGACATTGTTATTGCTGTGATAAGACGAGGCAACTTCAGAAACCTATGAAACAGTTCATCTTCGCATTTATGGTGTAGTAGCCAGGGTCGTGATGGAAAGATGTCAATACAAGATGCATCATTCGGAGTCAATTAATAAAACTACCATGAATGGTACGCTAAATCTGAATAAAAATGTCGTCAAAGTGTGCCTATCCGAAGAGATCAATACATCTCACGTCTTTTCAAACAGAACGAATCGCTTGCATTATGGCATCAGTTCTGTTTCGCATGATGACGGATCTGTTGCATCCATCACGCAGTTGACACAGACTCAACTGGAAAATAAGCACTCCATCTCTACACAAATGCAATGCCTCAATCAAAATCAGTATTAGCGTGTACCATCCTACCTCCTCTCCTTCCTTTGAAGCTGTCATTGTGGAATCTTGATTTTCGGACCTCCTCGGTCAGATGGACTCGATAATGTGTGCAATGTATGCACAGACCTTTCGGGGTAGCTGATGTATCTACGTATCAACCCAGAGAATGGCGAGGGGCTTGACACACAACACAATCCAGAAATGTTAACCCAAGTCAAGTAGGGGGCATCACGATTTCAAGAAATCTACCGGAGCTCGCATTTCAAAGAAGCATATATGAAGAAAAGGTAACCCCCCCCTTCCCAGTGTATCAAATATCCCCTATCTCTTTCAAGCAGAGGAAAGCACGCAATATCCCGAGAAAGAAAGTATGTGAGGTGTTTGTTGCTAACGCTGTAAACATCCATGACCACGAGTAGAAATATCCCCCGCTCACACGACAATAAAAGAAACAAACACTCGGCAAAGGGGGCGGGAAATAATACACTTCGTGTTCACGACAAGAGTTTTCAGAGTACTGGATACAATTAGACTGGCAAGGGGTTCTATCATTAGTGTGATGTGTCTTTTCTTTGTATCATAATACAGTGTAGTGTGAGCGTGAGTTTGAATAAATTCGTCTCGCACTTTGAAGGATACAGCGCTCAATGTGAGCTGTCCATGGTGCTGAAGTTCCAAACTACACTACGGCATTGTGCTTTGAGAGAATGGACAGTCAGTCGTTCCGTTCACTGAAGCAAACAAATCTAACAAACCAGAAATATTACAAGGAAAATTAGATATCACCTACATGGACTTTGAGCAAATAATCTTGCCAGTTTTAAACCAGCGGCCTACAGTGCCTTTCATGCAGAGGCCTCCTGCCCATCAGATTATTTCTGTAAAAAATATATATATATTATAGAAAAATATTCTATCTTTTATTTAAAATAAATTGTTGTTGTTTCTCTGTAGTACTAATAGCTCCTACCAATTTTATGAAGTTGGCTTTACAGTGGCTTGCGAAAGTATTCACCCCCCTTGGCATTTTTCCTATTTTGATGCCTTACAACTTGGAATTAAATATGGATTTTTGGGGGGTTTGTATCATTTGATTTACACAACATGCCTACCACTTTGAAGATGCAAACTATTTTTTATTGTGAAACAAACAAGAAATAAGACAAAAATAACAAAACTATTCACCCCCCCCAAAGTCAATACTTTGTAGAGCCATCTTTTACTTTGTAAAGCCATCAATTACAGCTGCAAGTTTCTTGGGGTATGTCTCTATAAGCTTGGCACATCTAGCCACTGGGATGTTTTCCCATTCTTCAAGACAAAACTGCTCCAGTTCCTTCAAGTTGGATGGGTTCTGCTGATGTACAGCAATCTTTAAGTTATACCACAGATTCTCAATTGGATTGAGGTCTGGGCTTTGACTAGGCCATTCCAAGACATTTAAATGTTTCCCCTTAAACCACTCAAGTGTTGCTTTAGCAGTATGCTTAGGGTCACTGTCCTGCTGGAAGGTGAACAGTCCCAGTCTCAAATCTCTGGATGACTGAAACAGGTTTCCCTCAAGAATTTACCTGTATTTAGCGCCATCCATCATTCCTTCAATTCTGAGCAGTTTCCCAGTCCCTGCCGATGAAAAACATCCCCACAGCATGATGTTGTCACCACCATGCTTGGGGAGGGTGTTCTCGGGGTGATTAGAGGTGTTGGGTTTGCACCAGACATAGCATTTTCCTTGATGGCCAAAAAGCTACATTTTAGTCTCATCTGACCAGATTACCTTCTTCCATATGTTTGGCCTTTTGGCGAACACTAAGTGTGTCTGACTGTTTCTGGTCACTCTTCCGTAAAGCCCAGCTTTGTGGAGTGTCCAGCTTAAAGTCATCCTATGGAGAGATACTCCAATCTCCGCTGTGGAGCTTCGCAGCTCCTTTAGGGTTATCTTTGGTCACTTTATTGCCTCTCTGATTAATGCCCTCCTTGCCTGGTCTGTGAGATTTGGTAGGTTTGTTGTGGTGCCATATTCTTTCAATTTTTTAATAATCGATTTAATGGTGCTCCGTGGGATGTTCAAAGTTTCAGATATTTTTTTATAACCCAACCCTGATCTGTACTTCTCCACAACTTTGTCCCTGACCTGTTTGGAGAGCTCTTTGGTCTTCATGGTGCCTCTTGCTTGGTGGTGCCACTTGCTTAGTTGTGTTGCAGACTCTGGGGCCTTTCAGAACAGGTGTATATATACTGAGATCATGGACACTTAGATTGCACACAGGTGGACTTTATTTAATTAATTATGTGATTTATGAAGGTAATTGGTTGCACCAGATCTTATGTAGGGGCTTCATAGCAAAGGGGGTGAATACCTATGCACGCACGACTTTACTGTCATTTATTTTTATTTTATTTTATGTAATATATATATTATTTAAATTTCACTTCACCAAATTGGACTATTTTGTGTATGTCCATTACATGAAATTCAAATAAAATCTATTTAAATTACAGGTTGTTATGCAACAAAATTGTAAAAACGCCAAAGGGGATGAATACTTTGCAAGGCACTGTAGCTAGCTCAGATAGGCTCCCAATCTCCCAACCTCATAACTAGGTACCAAGAAGCCATTTCAGGCATCAATCAAGTTAGAGTAGCTAGCTTGTCTAACTATCCTGTTGGCAAGGTTGGTAGACTTTAGATAAGCAAGTCAATTACTAAATGTACTGAATAAGACTCACATTCCTGTTAATCTTTTACCCAGATATTATATTTTGGACATAGAATTAAGCATGATGAGTATGGCTCTAGATTACAGGAAGATGCTGTTTCAGGTGTTTGAAAAATATCCAGCCTGAGTTAATGATGCAGATTGCAGCGTTCCTTTATCTGCTGCACTGCCAAGCAATCATGGTCCACATAGCGGCTCTCAGAATAGCCATCCATCCCCAGTCCTGTTCAAAGACTCTGTGAGTCATACGCGGGCCTGCATATTCTTCACAACATCATTACTCTTCCAAATGAGTGCCTTGTCCTGCAAGATTATAATTGTGATTTACAAATTGGTACAAATTCCCTGCTGCTCACAAACACAGGGCTGAGTTGTCATTGAGTTAGTGTTGAAGGTGTGTGTGGGGTGTGTTTTTGGTATGGTGTGGGTGTGTACCAGAGAGAGAAAGAGAGAGAGAGAGAGAGAGAGAGAAATAGAAGAGAGAGAGAGAGAGAGAGAGAGCTGAGTGAGAGAAATACAGTACCTTTGGAAAGTATTCAGACCCCTTAAGTTTTTCCACATTTTGTTACGTTACAGCCTTATTCTAAAATGGATTAAATAAAATAATAATAATAAATAAATAAATATGCCCTCAGCAATCTACACACAATTCCCCATAATGATAACGCGAAAACCGTTTTTTAGCAATTTAGCAACCTGTTTTGAAAGGCACGAAACTATCTATATAAGGTCCTACAGTTGACAGTGCATGTCAGAGCAAAAACCAAGCCATGAGGTCAAAGAAATTGTCCGTAGAGCTCCGAGACAGGATTGTGTCGAGGCACAGATCTGGGGAGAAGGGCCTTGGTCAGGGAGGTGTTCAAGAACCCGATGGTCACTCTAACAGAGCTCTATAGTTCCTCTGTGGAGATGGGAGAACCTTCCAGAAGGACAACCATCTCTGCAGCACTCCACCAATAAGGCCTTTATGGTAGAGGGGCCAGATGGAAGTCACTCCTCAGTAAAAGGCACATGACAGCCCACTTGGAGTTTGCAAAAAGGTGCATAAAGACTCTTAGACCATGAGAAACAAGATTCTTTAGTCTGATGAGACCAATAAATAACTATTTGGCCTGAATGCCAAGCATCATGTCTGGAGGAAACCTGGCACCATCCCTACGGTGAAGCATGGTGGTGGCAGCATCATGCTGTGGGGATGTTTTTCAGCGGCAGGGACTGGGAGACTAGTCAGGATCGAGGCAAAGATGAACGTAGCAAAGTACAGAGAGATCCTTGATGAAAACCTGCTCAAGACCTCAGACTGGGGCAAAGGTTTACCTTCCAACAGGACAACGACCCTAAGCACACAGCCAAGACAATGCAGGAGTGGCTTCGGGACAAGTCCCTGAATGTCCTTGAGTGGCCCAGCCAGAGCCTGGACCTGAACCCGATTGAACATCTCTGGAGAGACCTGAAAAAGGCCATACAGCAACGCTCCCCATCCAACCTGACAGAGCTTGAGAGGATCTGCAGAGAAGAATGGGAGAAACTCCCCAAATACAGGTGTGCCAAGCTTGTAGCATCATACCCAAGAAGACTTGAGGCTGTAGTCGCTGCCAAGGGTGCATCAACAAAGTACTGAGTAAAGGGTCTGAATACTTATGAAAATTTGATATTTAGCAAATCATTCTAAAAACCAGTTTTTGCTTTGTCATTATGGGGTATTGTGTGTAGAATGATGAGGGGGGAAAAACGTTTTAATCAATTTTAGAATACGGCTGTAGCGTAACAAAATGTGGAAAAAGTAAAGGGGTCTGAATACTTCTCGAAGGCACTGTAGAAGAGATTGAGAGAGAAATAGAGAGAAATAGAAAATATTGAGAGAGAGAGAGAGACGGACGGACAGACAGACAGACAGACAGACAGACAGACAGACAGACAGACAGACAGACAGACAGACAGACAGACAGACAGACAGACAGACAGACAGACAGACAGACAGACAGACAGACAGACAGACAGACAGACAGGACTACTATGTGAAGACATCTCAAGACCCCACTATAAGGAAAGTGATATAACCCACCAAATCCGTGTTAAAGTCCTCTAACTTACAAATACAACCAATCAAAATCTAATAATAACAGCCATGTTACATCAGTGATAGAACAGCAGCCGATGGGTGTGACTGAGATTGACCTTTAGATTTTAGCTCCTCTCTAAAAAATAAAAGGAGAGAGGAAATGTAATCAACAGCCCGGGGATATTTTTCTTTAAATGGCTTTTTTGGAGTTGGGAGATACTGTATAAGTGACATTTTTGTTTAATTATTTAACTTTTATTTATTCCCAAATCAACAGGATAATTCAATAAAGCATCAAAAAAGAAACTACAACATACAGCAGTTACAGATACACTACGTTTCAACAACACAAATACATTATTACAATCAACCAAAACACTCGAAGACCTCAGTGAACCCATTCCTCTTCAGCATTCAGCATTCTAAACTGCCCTGTTGGCACCAGGGATTCAAGATGTAACGAGGTTTGTAACGAATTCTTCCAAACAAGGGATGCATTAAAGCTAAAGGCTGATTCTCCTAGGTTGGTAGAGACACCAGGGACCTCGAGAGTTAACCAACCCTGTGAGTGGATTTGGTGCCTTCTATTTGTATACTTTAACAGAGTAGTGAGATATGTTGGACGCTTGTGCAGCAGAGCTTTGTAAACAAAAAGGGAGAAATAAAATGATCTACGGGAATTTATAGAGGTCCAGGCGACTTTCTGATAAAGGATGCAGTGATGAGTATTAAACCTGTCGCCTGTGATAAAGCGAAGCACGCTGTAGTACACAGTATCCAAGGGTTTTAGAGTAGTGGCTGCTGCATTCTGATAAATGGTGTCACCATAATCAAGAGCTGGCAGGAAGGTTTCCTGTATAATCTGCTTCCTGCTGTTTAGGGAGAGGCATGATCTATTTCTATAAAAGAACCCTACTTTAGCTTCAGCTTCTTAATTAGTTCATCTGTGTGTTTTTTAAATGTCCAATTTTTTGGTCAATCTAAAAGCCCAGTTATTTATAGGCGGGAATGAGAGAACCATCCAATGCATGAATGTGTAAATTATCTGAAATATTTCTATGAGAATTAGAAAACAACGTAAGTTTAGAGAGAAATCAAAACCACTCTCCCATTAAATATTTAAACAGTGAAATCAGAGACTGTGTGTGAGAGTGTGTGCATTCGTGTGTGTGCATGCGTGCGTGTTTATATGGTCTTCGCTCTGACTCAAGGAGAGTTGTTACCCCCCCCTAGAGTGTTGAAGTTCAGTCATATCCTCTAGACTGGACAGAGTCCACCTTGTGTCGTTCTATTCCAAATGAACATGTATAGGGAGCCTTCCTCCCTTCTCTTTTTACTCATGCCCTGACTAATTGAGGCAATTTACATGACGAACGTCCGAAGAATACAATGCAAAACAATCACGTATGAATATCTTGCTGTGGCAATTTGAAACACCGTAATCATGGTAGCTCAATTTGAATTGAACTTGATGTGTAGGCTACACCATTTATAGATAGTTGATGAGTAGATTTCGTCTATAGCTCCAGGTGGTTTTCTAAGTGTGATATCCTGGTATTTTTAGCCTGGTGTGCTCTCCAAGTGGGGGGAGAGGCTGGGGTAGGGCAGGAGTCTCCTCTGTCTATTAGGATTGTAGGTCATTGGAAACGACTCAAACGAGAGCTTGCAAGATCCAACTCTATTTCCTAAGGGCTGTCGTCACTTAGTCTCTACTTATTTTTTGGGGCCAAGAATCTTCACACTGATCTTTGGTTGGGCAATTTCAAAGGCATATTATCATTGAGGAGAGACAAACACCCTATAATCTTCATTTTCCTTCCTCTCTTGTAGAAGGAGAAGACACATGCTCAATGTGGTACTCACGGCCCAGAGCTCCGCTGATGTCAGTAATCAAATATTCTCATCTGAAATACTCTCAACTGGCCGACCTCCAGGGACGTGTTCCAAATAACACCCTATTCCCTATTTAGTGTGCTACTTTTGACTAGGGCTGCATAGGGTTCTGGTCAAAAGTAGTGCACTATATAAGGAATGCCATTTGGGAAGCAGTCCAGAAGTTCCTAACCGCCAGGTCCCAAATGAGAGCCTGTAAGACTGTGTTCCGGAAGACAATGCACAGACAATATTATCTTGCCGGAGGCTGTCGATCTCTCAATCTCAATTACGGCTGCAGATTATCGTCTCATAACTCAATCCTGCATTAACCAGACTAGGCCCTACACATGGGCCTACTTCTCCACTCTGAGGCACGGTGTCAGAGTGCATCAACTACATTTACTTATTAAACAGACGCCTACAGTATGGATGGAAACAGCAACGCATGCAGACACCTGGACTGCAGAGCAACATGACCTCTGAAACAGGTTACGTTGCCTCCTATCCAGAGGTAGACACTAGAGAGGAGGAACAAGACAAGAGTCCTCGTGAAGTCGTCTGTTATTATGGCAATAGACTGACCTAGCCAACGAGCATTTCCTCTGAATACTTAAACAGGCAGTCGACATGTACTGGAAGACAATGAGCATGGTTGAGTCGGGATGTGCTGCACACAGGCTAGCCTAGGCCTTTGAAAACCAACCCCAAATACACCAGTGTAGAGAGTCGGCGCTCGACAACAAACTGAACACACAGTGCTACAGTTACCCTGGGTGCGTCCCAATAATATCTGTTTTCTCCTGAAGTGTGCACTCATTCACTACTTTCCAAAAACCGAAAACCCTTGTATGAGGTGGAGGCACGGGCTAGTGGGAGCTTCCACCATATTTCTTGTATTGGCCATTTCCCTTTCAAATCAGTGAAGGGAAGTGAAGTGCACACTTCGGGAAGGAGGAGAAATAATTGGGACATAGCCCCATTTCCTCACATAAGCACTATAGTCAGTGAACCAACTCAGAAGGAGATTGTCGGAGCGCCAGCTACACCGACTATATCCCTGACCATATCTACTGTGTGCGGTTAATGATAAGGTGTAGTGGTATACAGATGATTACACTCAAAATCAGAGACGGACAGATAGAAATATAAGGAAGTTTCAACTATTCTCTACCCACTCCTGCTGGCACTAATAAATGCACGGGTCAATTGTTTTTTGACCCAGGTTGCCCTGACCATTTGAACAAATAGCCCACCTCCACCAAACACGACTGAAGCACAGCGAACATTTGAATCAGTATACAGACCATTTCAAAGGTTAACTATTATGTGGTGATGATCTGCGGTGATTAAAGAAATCTAATGAAACAAATGAGAAAAATGGAAGAAGATAAACATGCCACTATGATTAATCTTCGCCCAGAGCCAGTTGACATAATGATGCATTATAACAGGCAACTGAATTAAGGCTAACCAACATCAAACTTAATGGCCAAAGTAGCTGGAGTACACAACTGGCAAAGGTGCATCAACAGCATAGTGATAATTCCTTCAAATTCCTTCATTTACATTGCAGTCATTTAGCAGATGCTCTTCTCCGTTGAGTGCATACATTTTCATCTTTTTTTTCCATACTGGTCCCCCATTGGACATTGACGTCTACATAGAATATAAAGGCATATTGGTGTTCAACAGCTGTCTATGTATGTCAGTGCAGGGAGACAATTATCTCTGGGATAGAACAAGTACAGCACTGACACACTTCAGATCCCTCAGGGTCTGTGTCTATATTTCATATGGCCTGTCTCTCCCAGGGATACATACCAGCCACAGGGTCTGTGTCTATATTTCATATGGCCTGTCTCTCCCAGGGATACATACCAGCCACAGGGTCTGTGTCTATATTTCATATGGCCTGTCTCTCCCAGGGATACATAACAGACACAGGGTCTGTGTCTATATTTCTCATGGACCTCTCTTTCTCCTGGGGATCCATTACAGCCACAGGGTCTGTGTCTATATTTTTCATGGCCCTCTCTCTCCCAGGGATCCATCCCAGCCACAGGGGCGGTCTATATTTATTATGGACCTCTCTCTCACAGGGATCCATGCCAGCCACAGGGCCTCTATGTTCCTCATGGCCCTCTCTTTTCCAGGGATCCATACCAGCCAGGCACTGGAGTCTTACTCTTCACATCCCCTCCCCCTGTCCTCCTCTGTCCTGCTCTTAATCCAGCACCCCTCCAGGGACTTCAGCCTGTATGGTAGAAAGACTGTTTTCTCACAAGCAACCACTCTCTAAACCCCTTCTGACATACGGGGGAAGAGGGGATGGGAGAGGGAGTAAGTGGGGTGTTGAGATCCATCATACACACTTCACCTCTGTAATGTCGTCCTCAGTCATCTTTGGACGCGTTGTCGAAATATTTCCCCCATTCAAATCATCCTATCAGGGCGTTTTTTTTCTTAGGTGCCGTGACTCAGGACAGGACAAGATATATGCTGATTTCCTCTCCCCTGTCCGGTGTGGATTTACTTCTAGCACTGAGCTGTTTCGCCTTCACGGTTGAGTCATTTGTCCAGAGGATAACACAGCCAGTAATGCAGTGCAATTTGTTTCAGTGCGATTCCAAACATTGCATCAGCGCCACTAATCTAGCCTGCACGTGTTTCAGGGAGGAGCCCTGGCTTGGCCTCTTGATTTTTATTTACATACACAGAAAGAATCCAGTACCTCAATATACATTATGATAAGACAACCAACCATCAAATCTCCCTTCTATTCTGTTTACAGACATACAGTACAAGTAAGATTGATTATAATTCCATTGTGTTCTTCCACATCAAATTATTGAAATTGTCCATATCAGAATGTCCTGGTCTGGACACTGATCCTCCTCTCCAGCCCTAACTTCCCTTTCACAGTGAAACGAACAGGAACCAGAATGGCTAATAGCAGCATCTCAACAGATGAGGCTGATGGGGAAGGTCTTTGCCCCCACTGACGCCTCCCTTGTTCAAGCTCCAAAAATAGCCCCCCTTCTCTGTCTGGAGTGACATCACAGATCATGGAAGGCTCTACTTGTTTGGGCAAAGCTTTACTAATGAGGAATACACAGCAAAGGCTGCCAGGCAACATTGTATGTCCTGTAGTGATGCTCTGGGGCTGGTTGCACCAGTTGGGTTTACACCTGGCCCTGTTTATATTGACCTGACAGAATGGGGGAACCGAGTGGGGAAGCTATGGGCAACTCCTAAACATATAATGTCCCCAATATTCACATAACACGTATTCCTATAATGTAAACTACAATGTTATGGATGGAACAAAATACGGATTATTGATTAATTGACATAACACCAACAAACACCAACCAATCGATTTCAAGATTTACTCAGTTTACAATTCAAGGAGTCACAGTTTCTCAACTCCCTTGAATTTCTCTCTTGGAACAGAGACATCCTGAACACCCAAAACCCTTTGTGAAACTTACAGTAGGTAACCTTGTACATGAATTAAATCCAGTTGGATTTTAATAGATGTTATGAGGCACATTCTGAGTCAGCCCAAATCTACGGACAATGACAATAACGCAAACAAACAGGAAGTACAGGTCAATCTAAGGTGAACATTTACATATTCCTTCACATAGTCTATTACAGCCAATGTTTACACAGAGTTCTAGGTGTATTGCAGCCAGAAAACTGGTATTGTATATGAAGTTTACTGTTGATATAACAGTCTGGTACTCCAGTCTATCCGCACACTAACCACAGAGCATTCCATCCTGTTCCAGAACATCTTTAAGAACTGATGGATACAGCCTACTGTCATAACTCAGTGGAATAACTGCATAACAACTCACAAAGATGTCCATTAATTCAACAAGAGCACCTAGCTGAGGGCTTTACATTTTCTCACAGATTGCTGTGAAATTGTCCATGTCTTGTTGGACTGTCTAGAAAGAGAACTTGGGTTACTTCAGCCTTTGATGTTCTCCACAATGATTTCATGAGCAGGGATGTTGGGTAGCCACAGGACAGTTCAAATTTTTGTTTACCCTAAAGGGTACTATTAACCTTGTATCCCATCAGTCCCCTATCCCTGGCCTGTACACTGTGAAATTACATAATTATCCTCCTCAATGTTGGTTTAGATTAATTTACTTCAGCCATAAAGATGAAGTTCACTTTGATGGCAGTATAAATAAGATAGCATTACCCCCTAGTGGTCAAGCATGAGATGTGCATATGTACGACATTCATACAGCAAGGATGATTTCAATATAATGCATTACCACTAAGCGACAGTATTATCTACCTTAGTTCTCTTTCTCTCGACGTTTTCACTCTATCTGATCGAAGTGACATGGTCTGTGGTTCTGTACAGTGTGTCAACTGTTGAGGTGTGAAGCACACTATGATACACAGCTTTTTAATGGGCTCCTGAGTGGCGCAGCGGTCTAAGGCACTGCATCTCAGTGTAAAAGGTGTCACTACAATCCCTGGTTCAATTACAGGCAGTATCACATCTGGCTGTGCTTGGGAGTTCCATGGGGTGGTGTGTAATTAGCCCAGTGTCACTGGGGTAGGCTGTCATTGTAAATAAAAATAAGGATTTGATCTTAACTAACTTGCCTAGTTAAAAAATATATATATTGATGTCACCTGTTAATTCCACTTCAATCAGTGTAGCGAAGGGGAGGAAACAGGTTAAAGAATGTTCTTTAAACCTTGAGGTAATTGAGACATGGATTGTGTATGTGTGCCATTCAGAGGGTGACTGGGCAAGACAAAAGACTTAAGTGCCTTGGAACGGGGTATTGTAGTAGCTGTCAGGCGCACGCACTGGTTTGAGTGTGTCAAGAACTGCAACGCTGCTCTGTTTTTCACTCTCAACAGTTTCCTGTGTGTATCAAGAATGGTCCACCACCCAAAGGACGTCCAGCCAACTTGACACAACTGTGAGAAGTATTGGAGTCAACACAGGCCAGCATCCCTGTGGAACACCTTTGATACCATGTAGAGTCCATGCCCAATGAATTTAGGCTGTTCTGAGGGCTAAAGGGGGTGCATCTCAATGTCCGTAATGTTTTGTACACTCAGTGTACATACTGAGTAGATGAAACAAACTTGTGAGCAGGGTGTTAATCTGTGAACTTGAAATCACGTTACAAGTAATATCCGAATGACATAATTTCTCATTTTGAGAAATGTCTTTGTTACCGAAGTGTCAAAACTCAAACAAACACAAATTAGTTGCTGCCAATCTTGCAGTAAATCAAGCCCAAATAATACAATTATTTGGTCACATCTTACCCTCCAAAACCTGCTGTAGTCCACATGAGCATTTCTAGAGCAGAATTGTTAACAAGAATTCACACCATAAATCATGCATTTAAATGAGGGGATTAAAACTTGCCTGTCACCCTCAGAGACAGCTTCACTGCATAGAGTTAAACACTTCCTTGGGAAAATGCTAATACCACAGCTCCACAGATCATAGTTTTCCTTCTAGTTTTATTTGTCACATGCACAAGCACAGTGAAATGCTTAACTTGTAAGCTCTACCACACAGTACAGTATTCATTATAACAAATATATATACATATATACATACACACACACACACACACTACCGTTCAAAAGTTTGTGGTCACTTAGAAATGTCAATTTTTTGGTCCATTAAAATAACATCAAATTGATCAGAAATACAGTGTAGACATTGTTAATGTTGTAAATTAATTTTGTAGCTGGAAACGGCTGATTTTTAATGGGATATCTACATAGGCGTACAGAGGCCCATTATCAGCAACCATCACTCCTGTGTTCCAATGGCACGTTGTGTTAGCTAATCCAAGTTTATCATTTTAAAAGGCTAATTGATCATCAGAAAACCCTTTTGCAATTATGTTTGCACAGCTGAAAACTGTTGTGCTGATTTAAAGAAGCAATAAAACTGGCCTTCTTTAGGCTATTTGAGTATCTGGAGCATCACTACTTGTGGGTTCGATTACAGGCTCAAAATGGCCAGAAACAAAGAACTTTCTTCTGAAACTCTTCAGTCTATTCTTGTTCTGAGAAATGAAGGCTATTCCATGCGAGAAATTGCCACGAAACGGAAGATCTCGTACAATGCTGTGCACTACTCCCTTCAAAGAACAGCGCAAACTGTCTCTAACCAGAATAGAAAGGGGAGTGGGAGGCCCCGGTGCACAAGTGAGCAAGAGGACAAGTACATTAGAGTGTCTAGTTTGAGAAACAGACGCCTCACAAGTCCTCAACTGGCAGCTTCATTTAATAGTACCCGCAAAACACCAGTCTCAACATCAACAGTGAAGAGGAGACTCCGGGATGCTAGACGAAAAAGTAGCTTTTCTTAAAAAAAAACAAGGACATTTCTAAGTGACCCCAAACTTTTGAATGGTAGTGTATATGTGTATATATACAGAAAACACACAAAAAAATAAGAAATAAGAGCGGAAGCTATATGTGGGGTCAGTGCCAGTACCACATTTACAATGTGCAGAGATACTGGAGTATTGAGGTAAATATGTATTATTTGTGGAACAATCTTCAAAATGTTCTTAAATTTGTTGTTTGAAGGGCACTATGGTGTAGTCGATGAACAGAATTTTCACATAGGTATCGCTCTTTTCCAGGTGGGAGAGGGCAGAGTGGAGTGCAAATTCTGGCGGTATGCAAATTGGAGTGGGTCCAGGATGTCTGGGATGATAGAGTTGATGTGTAATGATCAGCCTTTCAAAGCACTTACAGATGTGAGTGCTACAGGGTCATTGTGGCAGGATGCCTTAAAGTTTTGGGGAACAGGAATGATGGTAGTCAGCTTGAAACGTGGGGATTACAGACTTGGACAAGGAGAGTTTGGAATTGTCAGTGAAGACGCCTGCCAGCTGGTCTGCACATGCCCTGAGGACATGCCCTGGAATGTCGTCTGGCCCTGCGACCTTACGAGTATTGACCTGTTTAAAAACCTGACAAATGTCAGCCTCAGAGAGAAAGCTCTTATGTCCCCATACCCCTTCCAATATCACAGATGTAAATGTACAGTATATCAGTGCCAAATATGTTCTATATAATTCAGAGGTGAAGATAAACCAAAGCAAAATATAAATATATATATATATATATACAGTTGAAGTCGGAAGTTTACATACACTTTAGCCAAATACATTTAAACAACATTTTTCACAATTCCTGAAATTTAATCTTTGTAAAAATTCCCTGTCTTAGGTCAGTGATGATCACCACTTTATTTTAAGAATGTGAAATGTCAGAATAATAGTAGAGAGAATGATTTATTTCAGCTTTTATTTATTTCATCACATTCCCAGCGGGTCAGAAGTTTACATACACTCAATTAGTATTTGGTAGCATTGCCTTTAAATTGTTTAACTTGGGTCAAATGTTTCGGGTAGCCTTCCACAGCTTCCCACCATAAGTTGCGTGAATTTTGGCCCATTCCTCCTGACAGAGCTGGTGTAACTGAGTCAGGTACGTAGGCCTCCTTGCTCGCACACGCTTTTTCAGTTCTGCCCACACATTTTCTATAGGATTGAGGTCAGGGCTTTGTGATGGTCACTCCAATACCTTGACTTTGTTGTCCTTAAGCCATGTTGCCATACCTTTGTAAGTATGCTTGGGGTCATTGTACATTTGGAAGACCCATTTGCAACCAAGCTTTAACTTCCTGACTGATGTTGCTTCAATATATACACATAATTTTCCTGCCTCATGATGTCATTCATTTTGTGAAGTGCACCAGTCCCTCCTGCAGCAAAGCACCCCCACAACATGATGCTGCCACCCCCGTGCTTCACGTTTGGGATGGTGTTCTTTGGCTTGTAAGCCTTCCCCTTTTTCCTCCAAACATAACAATGGTCATTATGGCCAAACTGTTCTATTTTTGTTTCATCAGACCAGAGGACATTTCTCCAAAAAGTACGATCTTTGTCCCCATGCAAACCGTAGTCTGGCTTTTTTTATGGCGGTTTTGGAGCAGTGGCTTCTTCCTTGCTGAGCAGCCTTTCAGGTAATTTTTTTATTTTTATGTTTTATTTATTTTACCTTTATTTAACTAGACAAATCAGTTAAGTACAAATTCTTATTTTCAATGATGGCCTAGGAACAGTGGGTTAACTTCCTTGTTCAGGGGCAGAACAAGTCAAACGCTCTAACCACTAGGGTACCTCCCACCATGTCGATATAGGACTCGTTTTACTGTGGATATAGATACTTTGTACCTGTTTCCTCCATCATCTTCACAAGGTTCTTTGCTGTTGTTCTGGGATTGATTTGCACTTTTCGCACCAAAGTACATTCATCTCCAGGAGACAGAACGTGTCTCCTTCCTGAGCGGTATGACGGCTGCGTGGTCCCATGGTGTTTATACTTGCATACTATTGTTTGTACAGATTAATGTGGTACCTTCAGGCGTTTGGAAATTGCTCCCTAGGATGAACCAGACTTGTGGAGGTCTACAATTCTTTTCTGAGGTCTTGGCTGATTTATTTTGATTTTCCCATGATGTCAAGCAAAGAGGCACTGAGTTTGAAGGTAGGCCTTGAAATACATCCACAGGTACACCTCCAATTGACTCAAATTATGTCAATTAGCCTATCAGAAGCTTCTAAAGCCATGGCATCATTTTCTGGAATTTTCCAAGCTGTTTAAAGGCACAGTCAACTTAGTGTATGTAAACCTCTGACCCACTGGAATTGTGATACAGTGAATTATAAGTGAAATAATCTGTCTGTAAACAATTGTTGGAAAAATGACTTGTGTCATGTACAAAGCAGATGTCCTAACTGACTTGCCAAAACTATAGTTTGTTAACCAGAAACTTGTGGAGTGGTTGAAAAACAAGTTTTAATGACGCCAACCTAAGTGTATGTAAACTTCCGACTTCAACTGTATATATTATCTTTGGTTTAGCCAATGAAATGTGTGCATTTCATTTTCATGGCAAGAAATGTTATTACTTTCCCAAACATAACAGTTGCCTTTAATAGATGATGCTGCCTTCTATGTCTCTAGTATTGGAGGCTCCTCCTCAGAGGAAGGGGAGGAGAATCCTCCTCAGTAAATTTCATAAAAATATAAATAGTGAAACATTAAAAAAGTTACCCCTTTCAGATAAAACTATACTAAACATTTTCATATCACCAAATAATTGACTAAAACACACTGTTTTGCAATGGAGGTCTACATTAGCCTCAACAGCACTGTAAGGTAGCACCATGGTATAGCTGGAGGACAGCTAGTTTCCGTCCTCCTCTGAGTACATTGACTTCAGTACAAAACCTAGGAGGCTCGTGATTCTCACCCCCTTCCATAAACTTAAACAGTAATTATGACAACTTCCAGAGGACGTCCTCCTACCTATCAGAGCTCTTGCAGCATGAACTGACATATTGTCCACCCAATCAAAGGATCAGATAATTATTCTAGTACTGAAAGCATAAGCTAGCACTGCAGTGCATACATTGGGTGGAGTAGTTGATTCAAAAAGAGAGAAAGACAATAGTTGAACAGTTTTGAACAGATTAATTTCTTCAAAAATGAAGGAGAAGCAAGAGAGAGAGAGAGAGAAAGATAGAGAGAGAGCTATATTTAGTATTTTTTTCACTTTCACTTAGCTAGTGAATAAAGATAGCTAGTTTAGCTTACTCAAACACCCGGCTCAAACAGAGAGTTACCTAGCTGTCTATGGCTATCCAACACTGGAACTCTTCCAAGTCAAGGTAAGCTGTTGGCTTTATAAATGTATTGCCACCGGGGCCCGCCGGTGTAACTGCTAAACTGCTAGCTACCTGTACACTGTACTGCATGATTGTAGTGGGTTTACTAACGCGTTATTTCAAGTATCTATGTTGACTTGACGTTAGCTAATATGGTGACAACCATGTTGGCTTTGTGTAGCCGTTAGCGGTTATGATATGAAGGTTTGACTTTTTTCGCCTGGTCACAGACAGCTGATGTGTTGTGCACTGAAGTCCACAAGCGAAGGGAAAAGGTGAGAGGGGGAAGGCGCGTAGATGCGAGAAGGAATTATGCAACCATTAAAGGTATCATGCTGTTTGTATGTCGCTGCTATGAAAGTGAACTGTGTTTGCGTGTGATCAGTGGTGTATTCATTCCGCCGATTATTTCTTAAATGGAAGCAAACATAACGAAACTGAGATAAACATACGTGTAGTTGTCTAATAGAAATTCTCGTTTGCAACCGTTGGATTAATAGGTGACTTTTATCAATATATTCACCTCTATTTAATCTCAGATTCAAAAATGTTAATTAGCATCAGTAGACATCATGTAAGACTACAAATCCCTGCAAGCTCCTGCACGTCATCTCTAACTGACATCTTTACCAAGAGGTATTGTGTCAATTTAAAACTTGCACAAGACAGTTCATAGAATTGTCTATTTAAAGTAATTTTGCCAATTTATTCATTACTACATTTAGCTAACATTTGATAGTTCATTCTTACCTTTACCTTGATTTGTCAGTCTTGTCTAGATCATGATTTGTAGTTCTTTATAATCGCCACATTTGCAGCTAATTAGTATTTCATTTTTGGGGGGTAAATACAGGCAAATATATTGATAAAAGTCACCTTGTCCTAGAGAGATTTACACAGTTATCAAAACATCATGCCAAGGTGAGCCTACACAAAACACAGCCCTTATTTTAAGTGTTTCTAAAATCTCCTATGGGAGAAATGAATGGTGGAAAAATGATTGGAACCATTTCCCTGTTTAACCACTAGGTTTTATGGGTATTATGACTGTGGTACTCTATGATTACAACCTAGATCAGCTAGATGCAGGCAAGATGCAGGCGATATATTGAATGTGTCAATGTCTGTCATCTTGATTACTCAAATTTCTCTCGACCTGTGCACCTACATTGTAAACTTTCCTTCACAGGCTAGATTGTAGCAACCTCATGATGGGTATAGGGAAAATTGGATTATCACGTATGTTACATTGAGCTGGGTGAATGGAGTATGAATGACAGTCATCCAATATGCTGTAATAGAAAAAAGGCCATGCTCCAAAAAATAATTGTCCTCCCTGATCTTAAACAGCACCGACTGCCACTGAATCCATTGGATTGTATGTCTATGTTTTCAGACCATGCAATCACCGTTGTTGCTAAGAGACCAGTTGTAGTCACTTTATTTTTGGTATTTCGGATGTTGATAAAGATAATATCCCTTTAATATGCAGCCACTATAATAATTTCATATGACAGGGTTTAATTGTTTGCGTGGTGTCTCGTGACAGATTTATAAATTACACACATAAGATTGGGTTCTGGGTGCTTAGATTGTTTGAATAACTATTTTCTATAAAAGGCAGAAGCTGTGCAGATACTCATTCATCTTTCAAGTCCAGAAGAGACAACTTTTAGCCTGAGCAACCCACCATTGTGATTGACAGTGATGGAAAAATGGAGCTCTGAATACGATTGTTTGCACACACCTGTTCAAACCATTGATCACAATCCCATTGTCATACAGGCAACATTGTAAGCTACAGGTGGGGATTAGGCTACTGTAGACTCTTGACATAGGAAAAAATATGACATATATCTGAATTTATAAGTAGGTTGTGGACCTCATGCACTATAAAATAAACACACTTACCATATCTTTGGATGACTGGCATGGTATTTGATGAGAGACACAGGCTGTGTGATTCATCTTGGACACAGTTTTCTTTGACGGAGATAAAGACAAATTGATAAAGACAAATAAAATGTGGTCTAGAGTTTTCCAAGCTCAGGGTGCATGTTGCTATCAAATGTGTTCGGTGTCTAGAATACTTTGCAGTTACTGCATTCGATCTTTGTTGCCTCCTGGTGATGAGTTTTTCAGTCGCTGCTCCTCTCTCTCCCTCTGTGAAAAATATATCTGACACACCTCCTCCAAAGCAGACTCTGAATATGTTACTGGTTTTACTGGGGTTGGTTCATGTAGAGAAGGGATAGTAAAAAAATAAAGAGCTACAGCTGATTTTCTTTTAAATATTAAGGTTATTCAGTCGTGTCGTCAAGTGTTTGTTGTTTTTGGTTCCTCTGAATTTCAGAAGTAAGACTGAAATCAAAGGTTTTGGTATTAAGTATTTCATGGTTGAGATTAAAATACTGTTATGCACCTCTGACATATTGTTCTGTTGCCTTCACTGATCTGCTTCGAGGACCACAATCTGAACATTGCAGTAGCCTAATACATTTCTCACAACGTTTCACTCACATTCCTTGAAGAGCTACCCTTAGATGAAGTCCCATTGGAGAAAATAAGACCTTGATTGTAAAACATGTAGACTGAAGGATTTCTGGCATGCCTACACACTGCCTGAATATGTACACGGGGAGCTATCAGTTAAAGGGCATCAGGGTTATCAGTTAAATGTCTAGTTTTGATTTACATTTGGTTGAGTTGTCAACTAATGTGAATTCAACGTGAATTCAACATTTCGTTAGAGTTGGGTAAGAAATTCCCTGATGTTGGTGGCTTTTTGCAAATCCTATCAGTTTTCCACGTTGATTCCAACGTGTTTATTGTTGAAATGACGTGGAAACAATGTTGATTCAACCAGTTTTTGCAGAGTGGGAAATGAATCATTGCCAGCCTCTTCACATTCTTACGTAACTAACAATACTGCTGCTTTATCAATGAGCTGTTATGCATATCGTCATGATGAAAAACAACCAATACCTGAAAGTCATGAAGCTGGCAGAGGTAATATTAATGCACGTAAATACTTTTCATATGACTATTATTCACAGTTCAGACAGCACAATTATATAAAAACTATAAGTATACCAGTAGGTTTTCACATTGTAGCACTTCCATTTAGGCTTTCATTCATCGGCAACATTAATAATTGCCACATTGATCCTAATATTTCCCTTTTTTTTTTTCTTTCACACTCAGGTTAATTTTTATTATGAAGAGACACACATGGAGAGGAGGCAGTGTGTCAACAGAGTGGGCTGAAGCTGAGAGAGGACTCAGAGGATGAATACTGGCATAATTATAGAGAATACATGTTGATCTCCAAATAGCAGCAGTGCAAAAACCACTCTCCTCAAACCAACACTGACACTTACATTACAGGACCAAAAGTATGTGGACACCTGCTCTTCGAACATCTCGTTTCAAAACCATGGGCATTAATAGGGAGTTGGTCCCCATTTGCTTTTATAGCAGCCTCAACTCCTATGGGAAGGCTATCCACTAGATGTTAGAACATTGCTGCAGGGACATGCTCCCATTCAGCCACAAGAGCATTGGTGAGGTCGGGCACTGATGTTGGGCAATTAAGCCTGGCTCGCAGTCGATGTTCCAATTCATCCCAAAGGGGTTCGATGGGGTTGAGGTCAGGGCTCTGTGCAGGCCAGTCAAGTTCTTCCACACCGATCTCGACAAACCATTTCTGTACGGACCTCGCTTTGTGCACAGGGGCATTGTCATGCTGAAACAGGAAAGGGCCTTTCCCAAACTGTTGGCACAAAATTGAAAGCACAGAATCGTCTAGAATGTCATTGTATGCTGTAGCGTTATGATTTCCCTTCACTGGAACTAGCCCTAACCATAAAAAACAGCCCCAGATCATTATTCCTCCTCCACCAAACTTTACAGTTAGCACTGTGCATTCGGGCAGGTAGCGTTCTCCTGGCATCCGCCAAACCCAGATTCGTCCGTCGGACTGCCAGATGGTGAAGCGTGATACCTCACTCCAGAGAATGCTTGGCATTGCGCATGGTGATCTTAGGCTTGTTCGACCATGGAAACCCAGTTCACGAAGCTACCAAACAGTTCTTGTGCTGAAGTTGCTTCCAGAGGCAGTTTGGAACTCGGTAGTGAGTGTTGCAACCAAGGACAGATGATTTTTAAGTGAGCGGTCCCGTTCTGTGAGCTTGTGTGGCCTACCACTTCGCGGCTGAGGCGTTGTTACTCTTAGATGTTTCCACTTCTCAATAACAGCACTTACAGTTGACCGACACAGCTCTAGCAGGGCAGAAATTTGACGAACTGACTCATTGGAAAGGTGGCATCCTATGACGACGAAGTCACTGTGCCCTTCAGTAAGGCTATTCTACTGCCAATGTTTGTCTATGGAGATTGCATGGCTGATTCCTCGATTTTATACACCGGTAAGCAACAAGTGTGGCTGAAATAGCCGAATCCACTAATTTGAAGGGGTGTCCACATACTTTTGTATATATATAATATAGCACAACGCATGCAAGATTGTACCATTAAATAAACCTTGACGTCATGCCTCTGAATGATGGAGATACAGATATTCCCCCAAAAATGTAAAGGTCTATAATGTATACAAACTGACTAGCTAAAATCCTTGCTAGCTAATATTAGCTAGCTAGTTAGCTAGCAAGCTGAGTAGCTAGCTAGCATTTGTGGGCTTCATCTGTTAACCCCAAACAGCACACCTGACACTGTTTTCATACAAGTTTATTATGTGTAGGGATAAAATGAATTAAGAATCAAGCTATAACTCGTGTCAAACTACTACAAACATCATCCAAGATACAAGGAGACCATTATGACTGACCCTTGCTGACATTTTCACTCTAATACCTCACATGAAGCAGTACTACCCTCGCTCTTGCCAAGCATACGATAGGACCGAGTAGGTGCACAGCTGACCTCAGCTAAAATGACATCTAAATGCCATTAAAGTGGTCAGTGGGCTAAATCAGGGTCACACAGTAATTCTTGGTAGTCTTGAACAAATCTGATTTGAAACAAAAGTATACACCTCACACATATGGTTATGGGCTTAAAAAACAAGACAAATGTACCATATCAGTTATAGAGTTGAAATGTATTCAATTTTGAGTTTGCATCCAAATATTACCACAGCCACGGGAAGTAGGGGTGCTGAACATGCAACAATTTCAGCGATTTTACTGAGTTACAGTTTATATGAGGAAATCAGTCAATTGAAATGAATTCATTAGGCCCTAATCTATGGATTTCACATGATTGGGAATACAGATATACATCTGTTGATCACAGATACCTTAAAAAAAATGGGCCTCACAATAGGTCTTAGGATCTCGTCATGCTCTTTTTGTGCATTCAAATTGCCATCTCTAAAATGCAATTCTGTTCATTGTCCGTAGCTTCTGCCTGCCCATACCATAACCCCACCGCCACCATAGGGCACTCTGTTCCCAACGTTGACATCAGCAAACCGCTCGCCCACACCTGGTCTGAAGTTGTGAGGCCGGTTGGACGTACTGACAACTTTTCTACAACGTTGGAGACGGCTTATGATAGAGAAATGAACATAACATTCTCTGGCAACTGCTCTGGTGGACATTCCTGCAGTCAGTATGCCAATTGCACGCTCCCTCAAAACTTGAGACATCTGTGACATTCTGTTGTGTGACAAAACTGCACATTTTAGAGTGGCCTTTTATTGTCCCCAGCACAAGGTGCACCTGTGCAATGATCATGCTGTTTAATCAGCTTCTTGATATGCCACACCAGTCAGGTGAATGGATTATCTTGACAAAGGAGAAATGCTCACTAACAGGGATGTAAACAAATTTGTGCACAAAATTTGAGCGAAATAATCTGGGTTCTTTTATTTTGACTCATGAAATATGGGACCAACAGTTTACATATTGCGTTTATATTTTTGTTCAGTATATATTTAGGAACAAAAATAAAAATCACAAAAGCAGTGCACTGGGTCTTTACTAGTCCTGTATTAGCAGACCGATATAACCTGTCTCGAACCCCCCCCCCCCAAACTACTTCCTGCAGCTTTGAATATTGCACTTTATATACATCACAGAAGACTGAAATATAACAAAAGTTTTTGACCCAGAAATACTGGATTTTTCATAGTTTTATTTATAATCCTTATTAATTATGAAATTATGAAATATATTAATAACATTCCACCCATGAGGCCAAAGCGGACACGTTAGGTCATTTAATTCAGGAAAGGGCTACTCATTGCAGTCTAACATTCTAAATCCCAGCACCTAAATCTCCATGGTCTTTGATGATATGGTATGGTTATAAGAATATTTGAGTAGGCAGAGTTTTTGACAAATACACTATGGGAGTTTACATTCCATTCCATTCCATTTTGCATGCATCTATCACAGAGAAAATAAGCTTATTCAATGTATAGAGGCATACACACTACACCCTTTTTGCTTTAGGAGGCTGCTCAGGAAGATGTGGGTGTCTGTGTGGGTGGGCGGTAAATCACAAGTCCATCCAATTGGAAAGGACTGGTAACTAAGACAAATTACTGGCATAAATTCTTCACAGGTTTTGTGATTTGAATGATACACTTCAGTTGAAATTACACAGTACACAGAATGTCAGTAGGTGTTTGATAAATATATTTTAGTCTGCATTCAGATTAATATAGGATAATTTACCTTCTATTTGGTTTAATCAGTTGCATGTAGGCCTATGTATGCTGCAATTCAGCTTTTAGCTCCAAATGTGTACTATTCAAATAAAACCTGTATATATAATTCACTCAAGAAAGTCATGTTA
Source organism: Salvelinus alpinus (assembly GCF_045679555.1). Taxonomy (NCBI): domain Eukaryota; kingdom Metazoa; phylum Chordata; class Actinopteri; order Salmoniformes; family Salmonidae; genus Salvelinus; species Salvelinus alpinus. Next base: position 5,428,432 of record NC_092123.1, read on the forward strand.
AGTAGATTGATTATCTTTATCACAGATCATGATACATTAGTAAAACACAGACCAATGAACCCTTCAGTAATGTTCAAAAGAAAATACATCTCCAAACATTTAGGGTGAACACCCACTAACAATACCATGCCAAACTGAAAAGCCTTTAAAAAAGAATAAAATTAAAATCTTGCCAAAGCTGTATCCTGTTTCGATTGAATGTGTGCACCCATTTATTTAAATTCAAGATGACAGGCAGTGAAGGGTAGCCAAAAACAATTTTAACAAAAAGGGTTTGAGAAGGCCCTGTTAAGTCTTTATACTGTATCGTGTCTTCATTCACCACCACAGTGTAACGGCTGTTGGAAGGAGAGGACCAAGGTGCAGCGTGGTACGTGTCCATATTTATTTAATGAACACTGAAATAACAAAAATAACAACGAGAACGACCGAAACAGTTCTGGCTGGTGCAGACACACAACAGAAAACAACTACCCATAAAACACAGGTGGGATGAGGCTACCTAAGTATGGTTCTCAATCAGAGACAACGATAGACAGCTGTCTCTGATTGAGAACCACACTCGGCCAAACACATAGAAATATAAAACATAGAACAAAAACATAGAATGCCCACCCCGACTCACGCCCTGACCAAACCAAAATAGAGACATAACAAAGGAACTAAGGTCAGGGCGTGACACACAGATTGCTCTTGGACAAACCTCGGAGGAACACTAGAGAGATAAAGGACTAGTGGACCATGTGAAGTCGTCTGGACGATTAAACCAGGACCGGATAAGAACAATCAAACATTTGGATAAGCAATTCAATTGGATAGCCGTCACCCACCAAATAAAACAGAAAAAGAATCATCAACCAACAGGTCAAGATGACCTGATGACTTCAGGACATGCCGAACAGTCTGATGGTGGTCTGATCTTTCAGTGACCTGGCTTCAGGGATTATGTCAGACGTAGGGTCATGGGCCTTTGAAGGGGAAAATGTTAAATACACATCCAATTCAGCTTTGTGGAACCTTTAATGACAGCACAGCATTCAAAATCGTTTTTTTTGATTAGTTAAAAATGCACTTACCAGAACAGGGCTCCGGGCAGCCGAGCGGAAATGGAGGAAAACTCGCCTCCCTGCGGACCTGGCATCCTTTCACTCCCTCCTCTCTACATTCTCCTCTTCTGTCTCTGCTGCTAAAGCCAATTTCTACCACTCTAAATTCCAAGCATCTGCCTCTAACCCTAGGAAGCTCTTTGCCACCTTCTCCTCCCTCCTGAATCCTCCTCCCCCTCCTCCCCCCTCCTCCCTCTCTGCTGATGACTTCGTCAACCATTTTGAAAAGAAGGTCGACGACATCCGATCCTCGTTTGCTAAGTCAAACGACACCGCTGGTTCTGCTCACACTGCCCTACCCTGTGCTTTGACCTCTTTCTCCCCTCTCTCTCCAGATGAAATCTCGCGTCTTGTGACGGCCGGCCGCCCAACAACCTGCCCGCTTGACCCTATCCCCTCCTCTCTTCTCCAGACCATTTCCGGAGACCTTCTCCCTTACCTCACCTCGCTCATCAACTCATCCTTGACCGCTGGCTACGTCCCTTCCGTCTTCAAGAGAGCGAGAGTTGCACCCCTTCTGAAAAAACCTACACTCGATCCCTCCGATGTCAACAACTACAGACCAGTATCCCTTCTTTCTTTTCTCTCCAAAACTCTTGAACGTGCCGTCCTTGGCCAGCTCTCCTGCTATCTCTCTCAGAATGACCTTCTTGATCCAAATCAGTCAGGTTTCAAGACTAGTCATTCAACTGAGACTGCTCTTCTCTGTGTCACGGAGGCGCTCCGCACTGCTAAAGCTAACTCTCTCTCCTCTGCTCTCATCCTTCTAGACCTATCGGCTGCCTTTGATACTGTGAACCATCAGATCCTCCTCTCCACCCTCTCCGAGCTGGGCATCTCCGGCGCGGCCCACGCTTGGATTGCGTCCTACCTGACAGGTCGCTCCTACCAGGTGGCGTGGCGAGAATCTGTCTCCGCACCACGTGCTCTCACCACTGGTGTCCCCCAGGGCTCTGTTCTAGGCCCTCTCCTATTCTCGCTATACACCAAGTCACTTGGCTCTGTCATATCCTCACATGGTCTCTCCTATCATTGCTATGCAGACGACACACAATTAATCTTCTCCTTTCCCCCCTCTGATAACCAGGTGGTGAATCGCATCTCTGCATGTCTGGCAGACATATCAGTGTGGATGACGGATCACCACCTCAAGCTGAACCTCGGCAAGACGGAGCTGCTCTTCCTCCCGGGGAAGGACTGCCCGTTCCATGATCTCGCCATCACGGTTGACAACTCCATTGTGTCCTCCTCCCAGAGTGCTAAGAACCTTGGCGTGATCCTGGACAACACCCTGTCGTTCTCAACTAACATCAAGGCGGTGACCCGTTCCTGTAGGTTCATGCTCTACAACATTCGCAGAGTACGACCCTGCCTCACGCAGGAAGCGGCGCAGGTCCTAATCCAGGCACTTGTCATCTCCCGTCTGGATTACTGCAACTCGCTGTTGGCTGGGCTCCCTGCCTGTGCCATTAAACCCCTACAACTCATCCAGAACGCCGCAGCCCGTCTGGTGTTCAACTTTCCCAAGTTCTCTCACGTCACCCCGCTCCTCCGCTCTCTCCACTGGCTTCCAGTTGAAGCTCGCATCCGCTACAAGACCATGGTGCTTGCCTACGGAGCTGTGAGGGGAACGGCACCTCCGTACCTTCAGGCTCTGATCAGGCCCTACACCCAAACAAGGGCACTGCGTTCATCCACCTCTGGCCTGCTCGCCTCCCTACCTCTGAGGAAGTACAGTTCCCGCTCAGCCCAGTCAAAACTGTTCGCTTCTCTGGCACCCCAATGGTGGAACAAACTCCCTCACGACGCCAGGTCAGCGGAGTCAATCACCACCTTCCGGAGACACCTGAAACCCCACCTCTTTAAGGAATACCTAGGATAGGATAAAGTAATCCTTCTAACCCCCCCCCCTTAAAAGAGTTAGATGCACTATTGTAAAGTGGTTGTTCCACTGGATATCATAAGGTGAATGCACCAATTTGTAAGTCGCTCTGGATAAGAGCGTCTGCTAAATGACTTAAATGTAAAATGTAAATCTTCAGTTGGCGATTGCAAGGAGCAAAATTTCCCGATGCCACTTCGGAACAAGCGAAACGCAAAGCAATTGTTCACCTGCCTGAGCCAAACTAATGTTTTGAAGAATTGTTAAATGAGCCATGTGCCGCCTACCATCTTCACCCAATATCTAACAAGCGCAAAACTTCTTCAGTCCAGCATAAATAAATATAACGCAGACCAGACACGGTTTTGAGTCCTACTCAGTTCACCATTACTTGAAGACCTGAACATTTGACATTGCCAATATTAGTACAATCTATTCAACCAAATGGGAATAAGACACTTTTTGATAAATCACATTAATACCAAAATGCTAACTTTACCAGTGCATGCTAACAAAGTAAAGAAACTTTGACGAACATAAAGGTATGATAAATCATGGTAGTCAGATCTGTCAGTCATGCTTAGGGAGTGTCATCATCCCTTCTGGTGTCCTCGGGTAAACCCAGGACCAGTAATAAAACACAAGCATAAGTTACAATTAGTTCATGTGGCCAATGTCCATGACGTAATTTGGATACACTGACATAACACTTACTCATTGTGTCATATTTAAGCAATAAGGCAGGAGAACCCAGGGATTATCATGTGAATAACTCCCGACTAAGGTCTATTCTTAATCCGGACGGGGAAACAGCCCTTATGAGGACTTTATACACGATAATTACCGGGTTCGAGGGTCTTATTGCTTTTTTATAAAACAGGTTGTTTGGATCCTGATTGGTTGATAGCAGAGAGTTATTCACCACAATTACATTATTTAGCAGATGCTCTTATCCAAAGCGATTTACAGGAGAAATTAGGATTAAGTGCCTTGCTCACAGGCACATCGACAGATGTTTTTACCTAGTCAGATAAGGGATTCAAACCAGCAATATTTTGGTTACTGGCGCAATGCTCTTAACTTCTAGGATACCTGCCACCCTATCTACGGGTAATGGCTGTTAACAATCCCGGGGTAATGTCTGTTACCAGTTCCATTTGAATTATCAATGTGCATCTACTGTCCGTCAGCCCAGCCAGACAATTCATAAACTTAGTCTCCTCTGGAAAAAAGCATCTAGATATTATTTCCCAATGCTACGAGCCTGGCATTTGGTTTGCAAAAGTTTGTCTAAACCTTGCTGCCTGCCTCTCCACCGTGCCATAGAGCAGGGGTTTTCAAACTTGTCTTGCCCAGGGACAACCGCCCAGACAAACCGGCGACCCAGAGATCCCATCATCTGTTAGCAAAGAAATATCTAATCACGTTTTGTCTTATCATCAGGTGAATGCAGGGGAGAACGACTGCCCCCTCTCATTGAATCCACAGAAGTGCAAGGCCAACCGAGCTGCTGCTGGCATTTCTAACAGAAAAATGGAACCCCCATTATAGTGAATGGAAAAATTGCCATCTTTGTGGTCAATACATTTACATTTAAGTCATTTAGCAGACGCTCTTATCCAGAGCGACTTACAAATTGGAAAGTTCATACATATTCATCCTGGTCCCCCCGTGGGGAATGAACCCACAACCCTGGCGTTGCAAGCGCCATGCTCTACCAACTGAGCCACACGGGACCACCATGGACCACCAATACTCTATGCTTCTAATACACTAGATGTATATGTCCTTGAACCAATTATTTTAAAAGTCACACAGAAAAAGTTATAAGGATAATTTAGTTGCTAATGGCAGCATGCAGTACCCTGGTAGGCCTTCAACTTGAGTTAATCAATGAGAGGTGGCAGCACTGAGCTAGCCTGCAGTGTCAGTTCCAGGCATGTGTCAACAACGCCTGGGACAGAGGAACTCGCCCATAGTCTCCATGAGACCCCATCTTAACCGACTTCATTAGGCTTCAATGCACTATTGAATCTTCTTCACATAGGAATAAATGGTGTCATGTGATTGATGGCTTTGTTCATTCATATACAGTCATTGGGGGAATGATAATAGCAAGTAGAAGTAATCGACATTTTAAAATGAATATATTTGGTAGACAGTTTCATTATTTGACCTCCCCACAGTTCTTTGAAAGAGGAAGTGTAAACTCTAACATAGTCGATTTGAAAAGTATCTTGGCAGCATAGAGAAAATGTTGCTGTTGTAATGCACATTTTCTGCAATTCTAGAGAATGTTTCACTGAGCTGAGAGAAGATTTTGCCGTTTTGACGCTAATTTCCAGAAATTCTACACAGTTTGGCATGGAGCTGAATTTTGCAGTTTTAAAGCTAATTTACTACAATTTTATGCATTTTGCCTTGGCTAATGCTATGTTCCTCTACTCAAATATTATGAGAAAATGAATGTGCATGTGCTCTTAATGCTCGGTTTTGGGAATTTACAATTCTCCCTGACTGTCTAACTTTTATTTGATTGTTAGTTCTCAAAGATTGTATTATTAAAACATATAGTTCAATATATTTTATGTATGCTTTCTATCTTGTTTTGGTCATTTAAGTTGACACTGAAAATGTTTTTCTATCATGAAAATTACCACTTAGACGGCCCGCCCCCTTAAAACAAATATACTGTAATTAACTCCAATGACTGTAATTTTCTCAATTTTAAAGGGATAGTTCAAGAATTTGGCAATGAAGCCATTTACAGTATCTATTTCCCTGTTCCTGTAGACTTCCAGTCATTGCTCTAATGCTTGTTAGCATTGTGAAACTACTAGTGAAACTACCTCTAACTTCCTTCAGACTGGACGCAAAGGCGTACACATTTTATCCACAATAGTATTCTGTTGCAGCTAGCGATATTCATAAAATAAAACTTTTTCACCAAAAAATCTGAATTTTTTTTTTTCAACCCAAAACAATTTGCAGACCACCCACAGTACCAACGCGGAACCCGGTTTGAAAACCCCTGACATGGAAAATGAACGTGATGAGACTGACAGCTTCTCTGAGCCAGGCGAATTCATTCAGCAGGATCATTATAATGAATGTGGCAATACAAACAAAGGTCAAACAAACAAAAATGCACATCGTTTTCTGTCATTTCAGCTGCTTGATGTGATTGTGTGTTAGCCTTAGTTGTCTAGCTAGCAAAGGAGAAGTAGCTAGCCTGCATAAACATTTTTTTCTTCTTCTTAGAACTCCTTATGTCCTTATGGATAGCAACCATGCCAATAGAATTGACGACCAGCCGTTTGGCTAGCGACTTCAGAATCTCAGAACTAATGACTTGCTTTTGCCCGGACTATATCATATGGTGGAAGGATGAAATCAAACTGAATATGCTCATTTAAATAACGTTTTCAATGAAAACATGTCGTTCATCTCCTCTCACGTGATGGCGGCTATAGACGTCGTCAGCTTGGAGAGAGAGAGGCTCTCAGGATTGCCACATTACAATTCAATGTTAGTCATTTAGCAGACGCTCTTATCCAGAGCGACTTACAGTAGTAAATGCATATATTTTCGTACTGGTCCCCTGTTGGAAACAAACCAACAACCCTGGAGATGCAAGCACCATGCTCTACCAAGTGAGCCACACAACATTACTGGCTGCAGCCGCAGCTTTGGCGTTGAGGACGACCAGCTGGGCTGTGACTGTCCTTCTGGGACGGTAGCAGGGCCTTCTTGTTAAACCCGGGAGCAAATCAAATGGTATTTGTCACATGCTTCGTAAACAACAGGTATAGACTAACAGTGAAATGCTTACTTATCGGCCGTTCCAAACAATGCATAGAGCAAAATATAAAAAAATAGAAAGATAATAACAAAAGGAATAAATACACCATTAGTCGTGATAAATTAGCTATATACAGTACCAGTACCGAGTCTTTGTGCAGAGGTACGAGGTAATTGAGGTAGATATGTACATACAGTGCTTTTGGAAAGTATTCAGACCTCTTGACTTTTACCAGCAGAGAGAATAGTCTATGACTTGGGTTGCTGGAATCTATGACAATTTTTAGGACCTTTCTCTGACACCGCCTGGTTTAGAGGTCCGGGATGGCAGGGACCTCAGCCTCAGTGATGTACTGGGCCGTACGCACTACCCTCTGTAGCGCCTTGCGGTCAAAAGCCAAGTAGTTGCCATTCCAAGCGGTGATGCAGCCAGTCAAGATGCTCTCAATGGTGCAGCTGTATAACTTTTTGAGGATCTGAGGACCCATGACATATCTTTTCAGTCTCCCGAGGGGGAAAAGGCGTCATCCTGCCTTCCTCACGACTGTGTTGGTGTGTGTTTGGACCATGTTAATTCCTTGGTGATGTGGACACAGAGGAACTTGAAGTTCTTGACAAGCTCCGCTACAGCCCAGTCGATGTAGGCGGTGGTGTGCTCGGCCCTCCATTTTCTGTAGTCCACGATCAGCTCATTTACGTTGAGGAAAAGGTTGTTTTCCTCGCAGCGCACTACCAGGTTACAGCGTCGTTGGTGATTAGGCCTAACACCATTGTGTCATCAGCAAACTTAATGATGGTGTTGGAGTCGTGCGCGGCCAAGCAGTCATGGGTGAACAGGGCGTTCAGGAAAAGATTAAGCACACACCCCCTGTGGGGCCCCTGTGTTGAGGTTCAGCGTGGCGGAGGTGATGTTGCCTACCCTCACCACCAGGGGTCGGCCCGTCAGGAAGTCCAGGGTCCAGTTGCAGAGGGAGGTGTTTAGGCCCAGTGTCCTGACCTTGGTGACGAGCTTGGAGGAGACAATGATGTTGAACATACAGTGCATTTGGAAAGTATTCAGACTTTTTCACATTTTGTTACGCTACAGCCTTATTCTAAAATTAATTAAATAAAAAATGAATCCTCATCAATCTACACACAGTACCCCATAATGGCAAAGTGAAAACCGTTTTTTAGACTTTTTTGGAAATGTAAACAAAATGTGAGAGAAATACCATATTTACATACAGTACCAGTCAAAAGTTTGGACACACCTACTCATTCAAGGGGTTTTATTTATTTTACTATTTTCTACATTGTAGAACAATAAAGAATACATAAAAACTATGAAATAACTCATATGGAATCATGTAGTAACCAAAAAAGTGTTAAACAAATCAAAATATATTTTATAGTTGAGATTCTTCAAATAAGCCACCTTTTGCCTTGATGACAGCTTTGCACACTCTTGGAATTCTCTCAACCAGCTTCACCTGGAATGCTTTTCCAACAGTCTTGAAGGAGTTCCCACATATGCTGAGCACTTATTGGTCCCTTTTCCTTATCTCTGCCATCCAACTCATCCCAAACCATCTCAATTGGATTGAAGCCGGGTGATTGTGGAGGCCAGGTCATCTGAATCAGCACTCCATCAATCTCTTTCTTCATCAAATAGCCTTTACACAGCCTGGAGATGTGTTGGGTCATTGTCCTGTTGAAAACAAATGATAGGCATACTAAGCGTTAACCAGATAGGATGGTGAATTGCAGCAGAATGCTGATTAAGTGTGCCTTGAATTCTAAATAAATCACTGACAGTGTCACCAGCAAAGCACCCCCACACTATCACACCTCCTCCTCTATACTTCACAGTGGGAACCACACATGCAGAGATCATCCATTCACCTACTCTGCGTCTCACACGACTGTTGGAACCAAAAAATCTCACATTTGGACTCATCAGACCAAAGGACAGATTTCCACCGGTCTAATGTCCATTGCTCGTGTCTTTTGGTCCAAGGAAGTCTCTTCTTATTATTGGTGTCCTTAAAAGTGGTTTCTTTGCAGCAATTCAACCATGAAGGCCTGATTCACACTGTCTCCTCTGAACAGTTGATGTTGAGATGTGTCTGTTACTTGAACTCTGTGAAGCATTTATTTGGGTTGCATTTTCTGAGGCTGGTAACTCTAATGAACTCATCCACTGCAGCAGAGGTAACTATGGGTCTTCCTTTCCTGTGGCGGTCCTCATGAGAGCCAGTTTCATTATAGCGCTTGATGGTTTCTGCGACTACACTTGAAGAAACGTTAAAAGTTCTTGAAATGTTCCGCATTGACTGACCTTCATGTCTTAAAGTTATGATGGACTGTCGTTTCTCTTTGCTTGTTTGAGTTGTTCTTGCCATAATATGGACTTGGTCTTTTAACAAATAGGACTATCTTCTGTATAACACCCCTACCTTGTCACAACACAACTTATTGGCTCAAACGCATTAATGAAGAAGTTCCACAAATTAACTATTAACAAGGCACACTTGTTAATTGAAATGCATTCCAGGTGACTACCTCATGAAGCTGGTTGAGAGAATGACAAGAGTGTTTAAAGCTTTCATCAAGGCAAAGGATGGCTTCTTTGAAGAATCTCAAATATAAAATATATTTAGATTGTTTTAAAACTTTTTTGGTTACTATGTGATTCCAAATGTGTTATTTCATAGTTTTGATGTCTTCACTACTATTCTACAATGTAGAAAATAGTCAAGATAAAGAAAAATCTTTGAATGAGTAGGTGTCCAAACTTTTGACTGCTACTGTAAGTATTCATACCCTTTGCTATGAGACTCAAAATTGAGCTAAAGTTGTCTTCACTACTATTCTACAATGTAGAAAATAGTCAAGATAAAGAAAAATCTTTGAATGAGTAGGTGTCCAAACTTTTGACTGCTACTGTAAGTATTCATACCCTTTGCTATGAGACTCAAAATTGAGCTAAAGTGCATCCTGTTTCCATTAATCATCCTTGAGATATTTCTAAAACTTGATTGGAGTCCACCTTTGATAAATTCAATTGATTGGACATGATTTGGAAAGGCACACACCTCTCTATATAAAGTCCCACAGTTGACAGTGCATGTCAGAGCAAAAACAAAGCCATAAGGTCGAAAGGAATTGTCCATTGAGCTCCGAGACAGGATTGTGTCGAGGCACAGATCTGGAGAACGGTACCAAAACATTTCTGCAGCATTGAAGGTCCACAAGAACACAGGAACCTCCATCATTCTTAAAAGGAATTGGTTTGGAACCATCAATACTCTTCCTAGAGCTGGCCACCCGGCCAAACTGAGCAAGCGGGGGAGAAAGGCCTTGGTCGGGGAGGTGACAAAGAACCCGATGGTCACTCCAACAGAGCTCCAGAGTTCTTCTGGGGAGATGGGAGAACCTTCCAGAAGGACAACCATCTCTGCAGTATTCCAGCAATCAGGCCGTTATGGCAGAGTGGCCAGACGGAAGCCACTCCTCAGTAAAAGGCACATGAAAGCCTGCTTGGAGTTTGCCAAAAGGCACCTAAAGAAACAAGGTTCTCTGGTCTGATGAAGGCAACATTGAACTCTTTGGCCTGAATGCAATGTGTCACATCTGGAGGAAAAGTAGTGAAGTATGGTGGTGGCAGAATAATGCTGTGGGGATGTTTTTCAGCAGCAGGGACTGGGAACTAGTCAGGATCCAGGGAAAGATGAAGGGAGCAAAGTACAGAGAGATCCTTGATGAAAACCTGCTTCAGAGCTCTCAGGACCTCAGACTCGGGCAAAGGTTCACCTTCCAACAGGACAACGACCCTAAGCACACAGCCAAGACAATGCAGGAGTGGCTTCGGGACAAGTCTCTGAATGTCCTTGAGTGACCCAGCCAGAGCGCGGACTTGAACCCGATCTAACACCTCTGGAGAGACCTGAAAATAGCTGCAATGCCCCCCATCCAAGGATCTGTACAGAATAATAGGGGAAACTTCCCAGATACAGGTTTGCCAATGTTGTAGCGTCATACCCAAGAAGACAGTTTTTGCTCTGTCATTATGTGGTATTGTGTGTAGTTTGATGATAAAAATAAACAATTTAATCAATTTTAGAATACGGCTGTAACGTAACAAAATATTGAAAAAGTCAAGGGGTTTGAATACTTTCTGAATGCACCGTAGGTATTCCTCTTATCTAGGTGGGTGAGGGCAGTATGGAGTGCAATTGAGATTGTGTCATTTATGGATCTGTTGGGGGCGGTATGCAAATTGGAGTGGGTCTAGGGTGTCTGGGATGGTGGAGTTAATCTGTGCCATAACCAGCCTCCCAAAGCACTTCATGATTACAGAAGTGAGTGCTACAGGGCGATAGTTCTTGTGGCATGAAACCTTAGAGTTCTTATGGACATGAATAATGGTGTTCATCTTAAAACATGTGGGGATTACAGTCTGGGACAAGGAGAGGTTGAAAATTATGCCTGCCAGCTGTTCTGCGCATGCTCCGAGAATGCACCCCGGAATACCGTCGGGCCACGTGGCCTTGCAGGTGTTGACCTGATTAAAGACCTTCCTCACGTCTGCCTCGGAGAGCGAGATCACCCAATCCACACGGTCGGTGAGGGCCCTCACACCTGGCACGATCTTGTTGTTGTCAAAGCATGCATAAAATGCGTGGAGTTCGTCTGGTAGAGAGGCATTGTTGGGCAGATCACGGTTGGGTCTTAATTTGCCATCCGTAAAGGACTGTAGTCCCTGCCACGTGTGGCGGGCGTCGGAGCCTGTGTAGTTTGATTTCACCTTATTCCTATATTGTCCTTTTGCTCATTTGATGACTCTGCGGAGGTCATAGCGGGACTTCTTGTACTTATTCATGTCCTCTGCCATAGCCCCAGGGTTGTCTACGATAGTTCTGTGTGCGGTAGCCTTGTCCTTTAGTTTACCGTCAACCTCTGTGTTAATCAAGGGCTTTTGATTGGGGAAGCAGCGAACCCTCACCGTGGGGACAACATCGCCGATACATTTTCTAATGAAGCCAGTGACGGAGTTGGTTAGTGGAGTCTCAAAACATATTCAAATCAGCGCTAGCAAAGCTGTAGCATAATCTCTGATTCTGGTGACCATTTTCAACCGAGCGAGTCACGGGTAACTTCCTGTTTGAGTTTCTGCTTGTTAACAGGAAGCAGGAGTACGGAGTCATGATCTGATTTGCCGAATGGCGGACGTGGGAAGGCCTTGTATGCTGGCTTGTGGGTAGAATAACAGTGGTAGGACTTTATCGTCCCTAGTGGCATTGGAGACATGTTGATGGAAGTTGTGCATCCCGTGTATTAGTGACGTGGAATTAAAATCCCCGGCAACCAGAAAAGCAGCATCTGGATGTAGAGTTTCTTGCTTGTTTATAGCCTTGTACAGTTCGTTAAGTGCCAGCTTGTTATTTTTCTTGTACTGAGGTGGAATGTATAGAACAGTCACGATAACAGCTGAAATCTCTCTCGTGAGGTAAAAGGTTCGGCATTTGACCATCAGGTATTCCAAGACAGGTAAACAGTGGGTCGGCACTTCCACTGCGCTGGAGTTAGCACACCAGTTGGTGTTGATGTAGAGGAAAACCCCTCCCCCCTAGATGTCCCCGACTCCACTGTCTTGTACGCCTAGTGAATGGAGAATCCATCGAGTTGGATAGCCATGGGGGGTATCTTGTACGAGAGCCATGTTTCAGAAAAGCAAAGAATATTGCAGTTTTTAGAGTCCCGTCCGTCCGTCCATTTATGTTGACATATTCATGTTCCGGGAGCCATGTTGAATTGAAGTTACCCATGACTCCCACCTAGGCTAATCAACCGTCCTTATTAGACAAGTTTCAAATTTACTCTATTGGTCAAGTTTTTTTTTTACTTATGCTGGGGTCTCAACCAACTGGGAAGGTGGTATTACCACATACGACTGGGAAACATCCACTTGAACGCCCCTCCAATTCGTAATTACAAGTGGGAAATACGTCTATGATGCCGTGTTCAAAACAACTGGCTACTTGGATCTTGGAACTCGGAAATCTCTGACTTCCTACTTCAGTGCGTTCAAGACAACTGGCAACTAGGGAAAAAACTAGCTCTGACTGGGAACATTTGTTTTGAGTTGTCATCAACGGAATTCCAGTTCCTTAATATTGAGCGGTCAACTCGGAATTCTAAGTCGGAAACTTGGGCATCTTGCTAGAGCTCCGACTTTACAGCCGGAAGATCACTGATATATTTTTTGGAGTTCCCAGTTGTCTTGAAACCACCATCATTCCTGAGCACAGACTTCTCCCACATGCTGACCTCTGACGTCAACTACTAAGAAAATGACCTCAATAACAGCATTTTAGGCAGTTAAATGTACCAGCAAAACATTATTTATTTATTTTTAAATCTATTCATATGGTTTTTGAACACTATCATTTCTTTACAAGCATGATACTGTAGCTGTACTTTTAGTTTATTGTTGATGCAGCTGGTTGGCCATTAGCCAATCAACGTTTCTCAACTAGTTCAAGCACGTGAATAAATCCACCTGGTTTTACAAATAATTACCATCTCCAGTTGGTTATGAATGCAACATTATTGGCGCTTTTTTGCTCTGGCAATTCTGACATTTTGCAGTGATTTCTGTCCAATGTGTCACAAAAATGCACTGGTGAGGGAAAAGTATGGCTTGATTGAACCATTTTTGGCTGCAAATGTGCAGCGATTGGTTAAAATCGTGAGCCCTCTTTTTGAAATGCGGTGATCAGACAGTAATATTGAAGTGATTTGACTGTTATTGGGCAGTTTTCCATTGAAAAAATTCCTACCTGTGTAAGTGGGCGTTCCCTCTTTTGTATGAGCATTCCAGAGATTGGGCGTTCCTCTGTCCAGGCGTTGCTGACGCATACCAGATCTTAAAACGCCTGGATAGTTCATTATCAGCTAAGAGCTAACCACATATGTTACAGCAATCTGTTAGTCGATGACACAGTCTATGACGTCGCGCGAGAGGGAACACCCACTTACAGACAAGAACCTTGATTTTAAATGGTAAACAGCCATATTAAACATATTTTTTAATCCACCATCTTTGGTATATACAACTCATTTGTCCAATTTATGTTAATTCCTGATGTAGTCACTCCCTGAAATGTGTTGGGGGGAATTCCATTGCTGAATATCATTTCATCTTAAATTTACTGCTTTGTTCATTCACCTTGTTTTGAAAGTAACATAGCGAAAGCACTTTCTAGACTTAAGACACTTACTGTAACATTAAAATAGTCCTTTCAGGCCATAACCATCGAGACACATTTATAGAAATATCTGTCTGCCTTTATTGGAATGTGGGTAGGCGTTGAAATCCACAGATTTGGTACATGGTGAAATACACGAGATCCTCGACAGCAATGATGGTCTAACAGTCATTTCAATTTAACGGATAATAAATGTAACTTTTTTGGTGAAGATACTGTATGATTCAGGGATTCATGGATTATTCCAAACCAATCCACGATGCGACCACACAAAACAAAAAAACTGGGGATGGTAAGACTACGTTATAGTTTGAGAGAATACAACCACTGTCAATATTACATGGGTTGTTATGGGTTCTTGTCCCCACCAAAATTATTCTTTATATATATATATATATAAACTCAATAATAGGAAATATAAACAAGCTATACCCTTGAACACATAGAGAAGTGCATCTGAAAAAAAAGAGCTATTGACTAAATATAATCCAACTGTACGTAATTGCTGTATGTGTGGATACCATAATAATAACATACATCGGGGCACATACTTAATCATACATGAATTGACTTTATTATGTTCTTGCACATTATTTTGTGTCCACACAATTGCTCTGAAAATGCTTTTGGCTTTAAGAAACCATTTCCTTCTCTTTTACATAGATATTCACCCCCGTTTGTCAGCCTGATAGTTTGGTCTGCAGTTGATAAATGAGTCATTCTCCATAGGAATAGAATCTAGTCATTCTATTTCTATGTCATTCTCTTCCTGTATTTTGTCTGTAACCGCAGCCCTGGAAATAGGCTAGATTAAGCAGCGACCGTAGTGCAGTAATGCCACTCTGCCTCTGTCCGTCCACTCCATTCTGCTCCAACTGCAAGCTCCAGTGATAACTGAGGGAAGTCCTTTTTAAGACATGACCCCGAAGACAGGGTTATGGCGGCAGATGCTCGGTCCGATCTCCTCATAGTCTTTTTTGGTGTGGCACACTTGGTAAAATTCCGGCTGAGGAAAGAGTAGACATGACCGTTATTATTTGTTGGTGTACACTTTTCCTTTCAAGTTTCCAATTGTATATTCTAACCAAGGCTAACAAAACCTCCAAGTGTCTGTCTTGAGCTTTTACATCAGTAGAATATATATTTCTGATAGTAACATGAGTTTACAGACAAAGACCCCTCTAAGTTTTAGAACTCACAGTTGATGCCAACATGGACCCGCCAAACCAAACAGCGTATCTCTGCATGTGGTGAGTGATGACTTGCACGTCGATGGGTTTGGGCTGGCAAAAGAACATGAAACATAGGTCATTATTGAGCCAATAACACCGATGACTATGCTGGAAATGCAAAATATGACATCATTTTGAACATTTTAGGAGCCATAAAGCTATAGCATCCCTATAAGAGTACTTCAGCTGACTAGGTCAAATGTAAATCGGTTCTCACCTTCAACTTGCCACCGCTCAGTTCCTCACTGAGTTTCAGTCTGCCGTCCACTGTCCTTTTCAGGTCCCTCTGCAGACGACGGCCAAAATCTCTGAACATAGTGGAGCCTCCAGAGAGCACGATGTTCTGCATAGCAACAGACAAGGTAAATATACACGTGGAACCTTGACATACTCCTGAATAGATCATTTAGAAAGTAAAACCCATTTCATCCTCATAACTTCTGGATGGAGACAAGTCTCAGTATCTGGCATACGTTTATCATTTCAATAAATCATGAGGGCTGCTTTTATATTGTCAAACACAATGTTCTTGTCGCCTGTCATGTGAATGAAATAAAACAAAACTTGAACTCCCCAGACGTACCTTATAGAGGGGACGTCTGACGTCAATAGGACAGTTCTGAATGACCTCATCAACAACCTCGGAGATGGGCTGGGTGAAGTCAGGGTTGGCAAACTGGGGGAGGAGAAAACACACACAGTACAACCAATGTTATTAACAGAAATGTCATTTTTTTTTTTTTTTTTTTTTAAACAACTAATTGACCAATGTCAGTTCAGTTTTCTCCTGGGAGCTCAATGCTGCACATCGCACAGTTTCTCTAGAGATAAAGCAGATCTAGCCTGAACTGGGCAATGTCGTAGGGAGTTGTAGTTGTAGGGAGTTGTAGTTTCCAACAGGCCAAGATTCCACATAGGTTAGCGCATAAAAACATGGTAATTAACTACAATGACCATAATCCATTGTGCATCTACTTGTCCAGTCTGTTCAGTAGCAGGCATAACATAAACTGAGAAGAATGCATGGTCGTGAGGTGATATAGAGAGAGAAGGCTCACTAACGCCACAAGAGCGTTAGTGAGGTCTGGCACTGATGTTGGGCCTGGCATGCAGTCGGCGTTCCAATTCATCCCAATAGTGTTCGATGGGGTTGACATCAAGGCTCTGTGCAGGCCAGTCAAGTTCTTCCACACCGATCTCGAAAAAACATTTCTGTATGCACCTTCCTTTGTGCACGGGGCTATTGTCATGCTGAAAACAGGAACGGGCCTTCCCCAAACTGTTGCCACGTTCTCCTGGCATCCGCCAAACCCAGTTTAGTTTGTCGGACTGCCAGATGGTGAAGTGTGATTCATCACTCCAGAGAACTAATTTTCCCTGCTCCAGAGTCCAATGGTGGCGAGCTATACACTACTCCAGCCGACGCTTGGCATTGCACATGGTGATCTTAGGCTTGTGTGCGGCTGCTCGGCCATCAAAACCCATTTCATGATGCTCCCGACAAAACAGTTATTGTGCTGACATTGCTTCCAAAGGCAATTTGGAACTCGGTAGTGGGTGTTGCAACCAAGGACAGACGATTTTTACACGCTTCAGCACTTGGCGGTCCCGTTCTGTGAGCTTGTGTGGCCTACCACTTCACGGCTGAGCCGTTGTTGCTCTTAGATGTTTCCACTTCTCAATAACAGCACTTACAGTTGACCGGCACAGCTCTAGCAGGGCAGACATTTGACGAACTGACTTGTTGGGAAAGTGGCATCCTATGACGGTGCCATGTTGAAAGTCTCTGAGCTCTGCAGTAAGGCCATTCTACTGCCAATGTTTGTCTATGGAGATTACATGGCGGTGTGCTCAATTTTATATACCTGTCACCAACGGGTGTGGCTGAAATAGCCGAATCCACTCATTTGAAGGGCTGTCCACATACTTTTGTATATATAGTATATCTCTACCTGAATATACATGATCTAAGTGATTGATAGTTGGTATTCAGCAGTCATTAAAATATGCCTTATTTACTTTAAAGAACTACAAAATAGTGATTTTGTTAGACAGCATAAGCAGCAGCTCTAAAGAGATGATGACTTGGAATGAAATAATAAAATCATCAAATAAATCAAATGTAATATACACAACAACTGAAATATTTTATTAAAGTAAAGTAATGTGAATAAATGATGGTTATAGGTGATAAGCAGTAATGGGCGGTCACTACCATCATGAGACTTTTATTAATTGTTTTATTCTGTGTTGTTACAGTATTCAACCCACATACTGCACAATGCATTTAATGTTTAAAAATGATTTTCGAAACCGAAATCCGTAATTATGTTTTAATAATCAAACCAAAAAGCACTCAGCACTAGATACATTACATAATATAAGCACAACAATATATATTGAAAATCAATGGGATCATACCTCTGGGTGGAAGAAGATCTCGGGGCCGAGGAAGCGCTCATAGCCCACGTCGATGGTGAACTCCTTCTTGCTGATGGAGTTGATGCCCGTGTACTGCTTGATCCACTTGGAGCCGTCCGTATCGTACTTGTTGAACTCTTTCACCAGGTCAGGGCAGACATAACTGAACCTTTCCTGGAACACAATATGGAATCGTTATCAATTGTAAGTCATAACCAAGTGTACATAAGACACTGGGTAGATGCCAAAGAGTTAACAAGAAGGAGTCATGATCTGTGACTGTACATCTCTAGTCAATGGTGCAGCAATACTGACCTCTGCTGTTGAACCTGAGAAATGCTCACGAATAATACATGTATTAATTCCTTCGCTTTGTGTAGGGAACAAAAAGTTAGAAATGTCTAGGTACCTTGACGGCTTTGGCTGTTTCCAATGACTGCTCTGGTGGGATGCCCACCTCCCGCTCTCTCAGCAGCTGCTGGGTGAAGTAGGTGATGTCTCGACCAGCGATGGGGATGTGCTTTATACAGCTACCGATTACATAGCCTTCCGCCTGGTAGAAAACACAACACCAATCGACCACACAATCCATTATCGCTCATACAGGAATGTAATATGTTACCATGTATGTGTTAGCAATAGTATATACAGTTGAAGTCTGAGGTTTACATACACTTAGGTTGGAATCATTAAAACTAGATTTTCAACCACTACACACATTTCTGGTTAACAAACTATAGTTTTGAACAAGTCGGTTAGGACATCTACTTTGTGCATGACACAAGTAATTTTTCCAACAATTGTTTACAGACAGATTATTTCACTGTATCACAATTCCATTGGGTCAGAAGTTTACATACACTATGTTGACTGTGCCTTTATAAAGCTTGGAAGATTCCAGAAAATTATGTCATGGCTTTGGAAGCTTCTGATAGGCTAATTGACATAATTTGAGTCAATTGGAGGTGTACCTGTGGATATATTTCAAGGCCTACCTTCAAACTCAGTGCCTCTTAGCTTGACATCATGGGAAAATCAAAAGATATCAGCCAAGACCTCAAGAAAGAAAATTCTGGTTCGTCCTTGGGAGCCATTTCCAAACGCCTGAAGGTACCACGTTCATCTGTACAAACAATAGTACGCAAGTATAAACACCATGGGACCACGCAGCCGTAATACCACTCAGGAAGGAGACGCGTTCTGTCTCCTAGAGATGAATATACTTTGGGGCGAAAAGTGCAAATCAATCTCAGAACAACAGCAAAGGACCTTGTGAAGATGCTGGAGGAAACAGGTACAAAAGTATCTATATCCACAGTAAAACGAGTCCTATATCAACATAACCTGAAAGGCCGCTCAGCAAGGAAGAAGCCACTGCTCCAAAACCGCCATAAAAAAAGCCAGACTACGGTTTGCAACTGCACATGGGGACAAAGATCGTACTTTTTGGAGAAATGTCCCCTGGTCTGATGAAACAAAAATAGAACTGTTTGGCCATAATGACCATCGTTATGTTTGGAGGAAAAAGGGGGAGGCTTGCATGCCTGAAGAACACCATCCCAACCGTGAAGCACGGGGGTGACAGCATCATGTTGTGAGGGTGCTTTGCTGCAGGAGGGAAGGGTGCACTTCTCACAAAATAGAAGGCATCATGAAGCAGGAAAATTATGTGTATATATTGACGCAACATCTCAAGACATCAGTCTGGAAGTTAAAGCTTGGTTGCAAATGGGTCTTCCAAATGGACAATGACCCCAAGCATACTTCCAAAGTTGTGGCAAAATGGCTTAATGACAACAAAGTCAAGGTATTGGAGTGGCCATCACAAAGCCCTGACCTCATTCCTATAGAAAATTTGTGAGCAAAACTGAAAAAGCGTAGACGAGCAAGGAGGCCTACACACCCGACTCAGTTACACCAGCTCTGTCAGGAGGAATGGGCCAAAATTCACCCAACTTATTGTGGGAAGCTTGTGGAAGGCTACCCGAAACATTTGACCCAAGTTAAACAATTTAAAGGCAATGCTACCAAATACTAATTGAGTGTATGTAAACTTCTGACCACTGGGAATGTGATGAAAGAAATAAAAGCTGAAATAAATCATTCTCTCTACTATTATTCTGACATTTCACGTTCTTAAAATAAAGTGGTGATCCTCACTGGGGCGGCAGGGTAGCCTAGTGGTTAGAGCGTTAGACTGGTAACAGAAATGTTGCAAGATCGAATCCCCGAGCTGACTAGGTAAAAATCTGTCATTCTGCCCCTGAACAAGGCAGTTAACCCACTGTTCCTAGGCCGTCGTTGAAAATAAGAATTTGTTCTTAACTGACTTGCCTAGTTAAATAAAGATTTAAAAAAGTGTAAATCACTGACCTAAGACAGGGAATTTTTATGAGGATTAAATGTCAGGAATTGTGAAAAACTGAGTTTAAATGTATTTCATTTCACTTAAGGTGTATGTAAACTTCCGTCTTCAACTGTAGGTCGAATACATCCGAGTAGTGTTCAGTAGGGCACACCGTTCCAAACTTTTGCAACAGATTAAGAAAATGTGTTCTTGTTGGACAAGTTCAGGAAGTTCCTCCCCATTTCATTTTGCTTCAAAACATTTGCTACCTACTAAACATGACCCAGTTCTAGTAAAGACTACATGGAATGATGATCGAAGGCATGTACCCACCACTGGGATGACGTGGGTGACCCCATCACCGCTATCAATCACCGTCCCCGTCAGTGTCCTCTCGCCCACTTGTCTGGAGGTCCATGAGGCTGCCAGCGCCAGGACCGCCTGAGAAGGGAAACACAGACCCTGTCACTTTCCACTAATGATTACAACATGTATTCAAAGAGTCTCAGATCAGGAGTGTTAATCTAGGATCAGTTTAGCCTTTTAGATCACAATCAATAAGATTACATATAGTCACTGGGGAGATCTGATCCTAGATCAGCACTCCTACTCCTGTTTTGAAAAGGGTCCCAGAACTGAGATCCACCCCGAGGTTTCACGGACACCTCATGGACACCCTAATTTCCTCTGTGAGGTGTATTGAGAGTTGTGATAATGCATTCGAAATCAAGTTTGACTTGACCCTTGAACATGGAGAGGTGCAGGGAAGAGATTATATAGAACCAACATAAAACGTAGAGAGGATTTACCTGTACAGCGATGTAAAGACCTGGAACGTTGAAGGACTCAAACATAATCTCTGCTGTGTACTCTCTGTTTTCAGGTGTATTCAGAGGAGGCTCTGTCTGTGGAGAAGAAAAGTACAAATCCCCTAAATTCCTGCTACTAGGTCGTATAATTTCCACACTAATGTGCATGTTATGAACGTACCAAGAGGAAGTAGTGGTCCTCGGGCTCTGCCCTCAGATACTTGAAGATGACCTGTTCCATGAACCTCTCCATGAGATCCCAGTCTTCCACGATCCCATGACGAATGGGCCACTAACAAGGGGAACAACCACACAGACAACAGTATTTTTCCATTAGGCTACTCAGTTCTAACAGGCATTCAGCATGACTTTACAATTAAACTTTAAAAGGGGCAATCTACAGTTGAAACAATAACAAAGCGAACTCTCCGACACAGTTTCGGTAAAAATCTGACTAATGGGGGTGAAGAAATGTAACCACTCTAAAATGCATGGATAGAGATATGGTTGCAAGGACTGACCATCCAACATAGTTTCATCATGTTTTGTTTACAAACATTGGAGTAAAACAAGATTATATTTCAGTTCTGATGGGATATGCCAGTTGAACCAAGCTTATGAGGAAGTTAAAAATTCATTATGTTAATTACTTTAGAATATAAATCCAAAAATGTATGTAGAGCCTGCAGATTACCCTTTAAGTAGACCTCCCATCACTGGAAAATGCAATGTACCTTTGTTGCATAATTTGGTTTGTCTATTGCCTCGTCACCGATGTAAAAGTCCAGATCGTCCACCCCCTTCGTCATCCTGCGCTGGGCTTGGTCTCCAACCTTGGCCGACTCCTTGATGGCAATACCTGAAGTTTAGGAAGATTCAACGCCATTAATCCTTAGTACCAGCCTACATATGGTTAGGACATTGTTGATTGAAACATCATGACTTGAGGGTGCTGATAGTCAACGTTACGCAGGTGAGCTGATTAAATCAAGCGTAGGGAAAGCAGACTGCTGATGCTAAACACAAGAGAGGTAACTCAATGAGCGGCAGGCCTATTACTACCATTTGTCTTGTAAAATCAGTACACAAATAGCCACATTTTTATTAAAGCGATACTGAACGCACTGATTCTAAATGGGTTTTACGGTTGCTCATTACAAAAAACAAGATTTCAGTCATGGGGGGTGTGGTTCGATGTGGCGGTTACGGATGTTTGTCCCCCATGAGACACCATAGGAAAAAAGCCATGAATCACTTTCTCAAAATAGTCAGAATGAATTCAATTAAATTCAAATCAATTCAAATGGCTTTATTGGCATGGGAAACATATGTTTACATTGCCAAAGCAAGTGAAATAGATAAATAAACAATTAAAAATGAACAGTGAACATTACACACCAAAGTTTCAAAGGAATAGAGACATTTCAAATGTCATAATATGGCTATGTACAGTGTTACAACATTGTGAAAATAGTTCCAAGTACAAAGGGGAAAATAAACATATATGGGTTGCATTTACAATGGTTGTTCTTCAGTGGTTGCCCTTTTCTTGTGGCAACGGGTCACAAAACTTGCTGCTGTGATTACACCCCTTTGTCTGAATTTACGTTTTTTACGCATCAGCTAAGCTTCTGGGAGAGCGCGACCGTTCTCTTTTGATTTGAAAATACATTAGACACAGGACCTTCTAATCAGCAGGTTTTGCATGGATGGAGTTACGGCTTGCCTGGTGACATCACGAGACGGTAAATAAGTTAGACCAATAACAAAAGAGAGTTCCAAACCACTTTGCCAATAACAGCTAGTTTTCAGTTGTTCCAACCCTACTCAGACTACACCCAAACAGTCCTAACAAAATTATTGCTTGAGAATTATAATATTTTGCTTAAAAGCCATTTTTGTTTCTTTTTGACTATATGAATGGAAAACTATTACAGTAAGGTACTTAATTGTACCCAGAAATGATTTGATGTTGACATAAAAACAGCTGCATTGGGCCTTTAACTTCCTGCATAATGTGACTTCACTGTCAAAGTTGATCACATAGGTTTCCCGGGCCCACACGTACGTACAATGTATGCACGCATGACTAAGTCTATTTTGATAAAAGTGTCTGCTAAATGGCATACATTATATATTATTATAATGTCGGACGATGAACATTGTTCCCTCAACTACTTCCTTGTAGCCTCTAAATGTGTAGGCCTACTTGTCATCCATCCAGGCATCTAAACGTGCACATGTCATCTATCTACTGGCTACTTCAAGTCCACAGGCAGGTGGCCTTGGCAAGTTTGTCCGTTATTCTAGTCAGCAGGGGCTGACCATATCACCATATCACTGAATATAGGCTAGACTAGCTTCCTTTCAAGCTGTGTCTGTACAGTTTCAAGTACTGAAAACAAGTGAATAGGCTACGATTATTGAAAATAGACAAATGGTTTGGATTTATCACTGAATAACTAGTCTATGGTGCCTCTAACAAGCTAGCATTGCCATTTAGGGTCCACTGGATGACTCAATGCTAGAGGAAGGCGGCCAACTCAAACTTTGTGGTTTTACATTTTTGTTGAATTAGGCGTGTTCGCTTACTTCCATTCCAGCACTCCAATCAGATAAGAAAAACAGGAAGGACCGATACCCAAATGCTTTCAGCAGATTCATTTAACTAATGACCATACAGTATGTCCGCCTTATGAGTTAGGCTCCTTTAGTCCATTATTTGGCTTATAGACCAAGCTCTGGAAGCCAAAACAACCAAATACTCCATCTAAATTGTGGTATGGTTCTAAAAACATAAATCCCTTTCATATCACATCAAAATAATCACAAATGCAAGATTCACACTTCCTGTACACTGTTTGAACACAGCTGCAGCTGACCGTATTTCTCAGTGACAACACGTGTGGCGTCCGTCTTCCGTTTACACACAGGTGTTCGGAGAAGCAGATAGCTATTTAGCACAGGTAGCCCACTCTTTATTCTATCTGTTTTCCATAAACAAGCGCTGTAACATGGAAATATGGCCGTGTGGGAACCCTAACCCTATTTTCTTTCATTATTATTTCTGGCTGATATAAAAGATAAAGGTCCTTATGCTGCCAAAACCGTACTGCAAGCGATGCGTGTTAATGTTCAGACCGAGCTTCGCGGTTCTTAACAAAACTGCTCAGTACAGAAGACACCTTCGTCCAATGACTTGTGTAATGGAAAGGATCTTATAGTCATGATCAAGGGCTACATATGAATGGACATGGTACATTATCATTAGAAGACTGTATGACAGCGTTTCCCAAACTCGGTCCTCGGGACACCAAGGGGTGGTTTTTGCCCTAACACTACACAGCTGATTCAAATGATCAAAGCTTGATGATCTGAATCAGCTGTGTAGTGTTAGGGCAAAAACCAAAACGTGCACCCCTTGGGGTCTCGAGGACCGAGTTTGGGAACCGCTGCTGTATGATACAGAAATACTTACATGAAGGAACAATAAACTGTGGCTCTGTGTTTCCAGCATATCCAATCTTTGTGTACCTACAACAAATGCATTGCATGAGAAAGTTCAGTGGGTTATATAGATCATAATGGTGTAATCATTATAGCTCATGATGCATGATCATGGGGAGGGGGGGGGGGTACTTCTGGGGTACTCAATGCGAGCAGAGCAACATTCAGTTGGTGGTACAGTAACCGAAAAAGGTTGCAAACCACTAATCTTTTTTTTTTTTTATCACCTTTATTTAACCAGGTAGGCTAGTTGAGAACAAGTTCTCATTTGCAACTGCGACCTGGCCAAGA
Organism: Salvelinus alpinus; assembly: GCF_045679555.1. NCBI lineage: Eukaryota > Metazoa > Chordata > Actinopteri > Salmoniformes > Salmonidae > Salvelinus > Salvelinus alpinus. The sequence continues at coordinate 5,453,081 of NC_092123.1, forward strand.
TAAAGCATAGCAATTCGACACATACAACAACACAGAGTTACACATGGAATAAACAAAACATACAGTCAATAATACAGTAGAAAAATAAGTCTATATACAATGTGAGCAAATGAGGTGAGATAAGGGTGGCATGACTGTCTGTGGACTAGGCCAGTTATACGCTTCCACAAATTGAAACATACATGTTACGTAGACTACAGTAACAGATTAAAGTCAATGCATACTGCTAATGTAACTTTAACGAGTGGGGGACACTGATGGAAAATAGCTACTAGCAAGTTATCTTCTTGAACCTAAAATGGTTAACTAGCTTAGTTTGCTGGCTGGATTAAACGAAATGAAGCAAATAAAGGTTGTTGCTGACCAGCTAGCTATCTTGATTTGTTTACTTTGCACGCCCAACGTGTATGCCATGTCTGGGTGTATCTAGCTAAAGCCAATGAATTAGTTAGCTAGCTATTAGCATTAGCACTTGCTACTTACCCTGTGCCACAGTCAACTACACAAGCCGGTAGACGTCCAGCCATGTTTCCTTAAATATCTACTGCAGATTGCAATGGTGAATTGCTGCTATATTCCAAATGAGTCTTATAAAAAGGAAAGTCGTTTGTTTTGGGTAGAGGGATAATCATTTATTTAGCTAGCTAGTTTAGAGGCGGAACCCTGAACCCGCAGAGTGAAGTTACTTCCGCAATCACCTGATGCGGAAGTTGAAAGCGGCTGACGCGACACTGATCATAACGTTTGTTAAAACATTTCTAATATCGCACCTTATCAGAGGGGTAAGTAAATGTACACTTTCTAATTGCATGTAAAACATATTAAACAATTATTCTCTATAATGTACCGTTAGTTTTTATAGTAGCAGCAGAACAATTGTTCAGTCAATTCACGGACAGGATTTTGTGACTACTGATGTAGGCAGTAGACTATCTGAATAGAATATCTTCTTTGAACATTGCATGACGCTATTGAAATCCATGACATTAAAAAGCATTGTATCAATGCGTTAGATTGACCTTTTGGGTGAACATGAAAACCAATATCTCTTCTCTCTATCCTATGTAAATTGTTCAATAGTCTATAGGTAAAATTGGGAGATTCAAGAAATATACTGCATGAGTGATTAGTGTTACCCAAGACCATCTCTCAAAAGTTTCCATTTTCAGAGCTATGTGTCCCTCGAAGCTATAGGCTAGTGCAGCATCCCCAAAAAACATCTCCAGCGACCTGCTCTGCTTAAAGATGATATAATTGATTTACCGCCCATCAACCAACCAAGGAGGATTGTAATTCCCTCCCACCATGACCACATGGAAGGCCACTGATAAAGAAGATATATTAGCTGAGAGAGCTCTGGGGCTGAGAGCTGGATCCATCATGGAGGGCCATCTAGTGGCTAGACTAGATCCAATACCTGAGCTTTACAGAACATTGCCTTATTTCTCTCCAGGAAGAGTCATCCATCGCTCACTTCGGTGGTCCGTCACTCCCTATATCCTCCCAAAGCCCTCAGCTTTCTCTTCTTGTTCAAACGGTCCTCTCCAGTCAGTGGGAGAAACCATCCCTTTACTGTGTGTCGACATTATGGGAAGAGGAAAAGCTGACAAATGGACACAGTTTAGCTGAGAAACCTTTCAAAGGTACATTTGATTTCTGTCCTCATTTAATATTAAATGTACAGGCCCAGAGTTACTGTATTTGAAGGGCTGCTATAAGAAAGAGGATGCGTACAGTAAATTGTTATTATAACTTGGGGTGTATTACTATTTCACCAGTAGGTGGCAATATGCATTTGACAGTACAATGTACAGTCAGTGCCAATAGAAAGTACACCCCCTTGAACTTGTGGGATTGAAATAGATTTAATTGTACTTTTTTTTTTACATTGATCTACACAAAATACTCTGTCAAAGTGAAAATATATATGTATGTGTATATATATTTACAAATTAATAAATAAAATATAGTCGTTACATAAGTATTTGCCCCATTTGTTTGGGTAAGCCTAAATTAGTTCAGAAGTAAATTTGGCTTAACAAATCACATAATACGTTATATGGACTCACCAGCTATGTGCCTGGTTTGGATGCCAGGTGGCGGCCCTAGCGGGGGGGCTGTCACACCGTGATCTTTTTCACCTGTCTTGCGCTTGTCTCCACCCCCTACCAAGTGTCTCCTATTCTTCCCCATTATCCCCTGTGTGTTTATACCTGCGTTTTCTGTTTCTCTTGCCAGTTCGTCTTGTTTTGTCAGGTCTTACCAATGTCTTTCCTGTTTTTCAAGTTCTTGTTTTCTAGTCTTCCCGGGTTCTGACCTTTCTGCCTGTCCTGACCCTGAGCCTGCCTGCCGTTCTATCCATGATTGACTCTGCCTTGGATTACGAACCTCTACCTACCCTTTGCCTGCCCCTTTGTTATAATACATATTATGAGAACCAAACTATCCGCCTCCTGTGTCTGCATTTGGGTCATATCCTGAGTCGTGATAGTGGTTCATTATTTTGACCTTCCTATCTACCATATACTCCATCTAAACGTGAATCAATTCCCAGTTGCGATACGGTTAAAATACTTCTCCTGGACATTATCATTCACTTTGATAAGACAAGACGTGAAAAAAATTCTATTTTGCTAATGTATGAAAGGTTCCCTGGGCAAGAAAAGGTTGAAGACCCCTGCTATAGAAAGAGAGGATGAATGCCAATCCAATCACAGCACAGGAACTGGACAGAAATATAAACTATATATACAAAGGTATGTGGACACCCCTTCGGCTATTTCAGCCACACCGTTCCTGACAGTTATATAAAATCAAGCACACAGCCATGCAATCTCCATAGACAAACATTGGCAGTAGAATGGTCTTACTGAAGAGCTCAGTGACTTTCAACGTAGCACCTTTCCAACAAATCAGTTCGACAAATGTCTGCCCTGCTAGAGCTGCCCCGGTCAACTGTAAGTGCTGTTATTGTGAAGTGGAATGGTCTAGGAGCAACACCAGCTCAGCCGCGAAGTGGTAGGCCACACAAACTCACAGAACGGGACCACCGAATGCTGCAGCGCGTAGCGAGTAATAATCCTCTGTCTTAGATTGCAACACTCACTACCGACTTCCAAACTGCCTCTGGAAGTAACGTCAGCAAAATTACTGTTCGGCGAGAGCTCCATGAAATGGGTTTCCATGGCCGAGCAGCCACACACAAGCCTAAGATCCCCATGCGCAATGCCAAGCATCGCCTGGAGTGGTGTAAAGCTTGCCGCCATTGGACTCTGGAGCAGTGGAAACGCGTTCTCTGGAGTGATGAATCACGCTTCAAAATCTGGCAGTCCGTCCCCAGATGGTGAAGCGTGATTCTTCACTTCAGAGAACGCGTTTACATCTGGGAATCTGGGTTTGGCGGATGCCAGGAGAACGCTACCTTCCCCAATGCATAGTGCCAAATGTAAAGTTTGGTGGAGGAGGAATAATGGTCTGGGTCTGTTTTTCATGGATCGGGCTAGGCCCCTTAGTTCCAGTGAAGAGAAATCTTAATACAACAGCATACAATGACATTCTAGACAATTCTGTGCTTCCAACTTTGTGGCAACAGTTTGGGGAAGCCCCTTTCCTGTTTCAGCGTGATAGCCAGGCCTAATTGCCAAACATCAGTGCCCGGCCTCACTAATGCTCTTGTGGCTGAATGGAAGCATGTCCCCACAGTAATGTTCCCAGAAGAGTGGAGGCTGTTATAGCAGCAAAGGGGGAACCACCTCATATTAAGCACATGATTTTGGAATGAGATGTTTGACGAGCAGGTGTCCACATACTTTTGGTCATGTAATATACCATTCTAGTCAAAAGTTTGGACACACCTACTCATTCAAGGGTTTTTCTTAATTTTTTACTATTTTATACATTGTAGAATAATAGTGAAGACATCAAAACTATAAAATAACACATGTGGAAGTAACCAAAAAGGTGTTAAACAAACCAAAATACTGTATATTCTATATATTTTATTTTTCAATATAGCCACCCTTTGCCTTAAACAGCTTTGCACACTCTTGGGATTCTCTCAACCAGCTTCATTAGGTAGTCACCTAGAATGCATTTCAATTAGCAGGTGACCCTTGTTAAAAGTACATTTTGGGGAATTTATTTACTTCGTAATGCCTTTGAGCCAATCAGTTGTGTTTAAACAAGGTAGGGTTAGTATACAGAAGATAGCCCTATTTGGTAAAAGACCAAGTCCATATTATGGCAAGAACAACTCAAATAAGCAAAGAGAAACGATGGTCCATCATTACTTTAAGACATGAAGCTCAGCCAATCCAGAACATTTTAAGAACTTTGATAGTTTCTTCAAGTGCAGTCGCAAAAGCCATCAAGCGCTATGATGAAACTGGCTCTCATGAGGACCGCCACTTAAGGAAGACCCAGAGTTACATCTGCTGCAAAGGATAAGTTCATTAGAGTTACCCGCCTCAGAAATTGCGGCCCAAATAAATGCCTCACAGAGTTCAAGTACAGACACATCTCAACATCAACTGTTCAGAGGAGACTGCGAGAATCAGGCCTTTATGGTAGAAATGCTGCAATGAAACCACTACTAAAGGACACCAATAATAAGAAGAGACTTGCTTGGGCCAAGACCAGCAATGGACATTCGACTAGGTGGAAATCTGTCTTTTGGTCTGATGAGACCAAATTTGAGATTTTTGGTTCCAACCACTGTCTGTGAGACATAGTAGGTGAACGGATGATCTTTTCATGTGTGGTTCCCACCATGAAGCATGGCGGTGGAGGTGTGATGGAGTGGGAGTGCATTGCTGGTGACACTGTCTGTGATTTATTTACAATTCAAGGCACACTTAACCAGCATGGCTACCACAGCATTCTGCAGCAATACGCCATCCTATCTGGTTTGCGCTTAGTGGGACTATCATTTGTTTTTCAGCAGGACAATGACCCAAAACACACCTCCAGGCTGTGTAAGGGCTATTTGACCATGCAGGAGAGTGATGGAGAACTGCATCAGATGACCTGGCCTCCACAATCAACACAACCTCAACCCAATTGAGATTGTTTGGGTTGAGTTGGACCGCAGAGTGAAGGAAAAGCAGCCAACAAGTGCTCAACTCCTTCAAGACTGTTGGAAAAGCATTCCTCATGAAGCTGGTTGAGAGAATGCCAAGAGTGTAGAACGCTGTCATCAAGGCAAACGGTGGCTACTAGTGAAGAATCTCAAAATTAAAATATATTTTGATTTGTTTAACACTTTTGATTACTACATGATTCCATATGTGTTATTTCATAGTTTTTATGTCTTATTCTACAATAACTGGTACTGTATATATTGAACAAGAATATAAATGTAACAATTGCAACAATTTTACTGAGTTACTGTTCATATAAGGAAATCAGTGAATTTAAATAAATTCATTAGGCCCTAATTTATGGATTTCACATGACTGGGCAGGGGTGCCCACTGGGGAGCTGGGCTGGGCCAATCAGAATATTTTTTTTGCAAAAAAAGGGCTTTATTACAGACATAAATACTCTTCAGTTTCATCAGCTGTCCAGGTGGCTGGTCTCAGATGATCCTGCAGGTGAAGAAGCCAGATGTGGAGGTCCTGGGCTGGCGTGGGTACACGTGTTCTGCGGTTGTGAGGCCGGTTGGCCGTACTGCCAAATTCTCTAAAATGGCGTAGAGAAATGAACATTAAAAACTTCTTCAGGCTGCAAGCCCGACACCGGGCTTAATATGACAACAGCCACTGCAAGTGCAGGGCGCGAAATTCAAAATCTATTTTTGTAAAATATTTAACTTTCACACATTAACAAGTCCAATACAGCATTTGAAAGATACACATCTTGTCAATCCAGCCAACATGTCCGATTTTTTAAATGTTTTACAGAGAAAACACCACATATATTTATGTTAGCTCACCACCAAATAAAAAAGAGGACAGACATTTTTCACAGCACAAGTAGGATGAAGTAGCATGCACAAGCCAACCTAACTAACCTAAAACCAACCTAAATAACCTAGAAAAAACTACCTCAGATGACAGTCCTATAACATGTTACACAATAAATCTATGTTTTGTTCAAAAAAAATGCATATTTTAGCTATAAATCAGTTTTACATTACTGCTACCATCATAGCTACAGTAAGAAATCGCACGGGAGTAGCCAGAGAAAATACAGACACCAACGTCAACTACCTTATTACACATCAGAAAACATTTCAGAGAAATATATGGTGGATAGCTAATGAAAGAGAAAGATCTTGTGAATACAGACAATATTTCAGATTCTTTAAATGTTTTACAGCGAAAACACCACATATATTCATGTTAGCTCACCACCAAATACAAAAAGAGAGACAGATATTTTTCACAGCACCGGTAGCATGCAGCTAGCATGCAGCTAGCATGCAAAGCCAACCTAACTAACCTAGAACTAACCTAAATAACCTAGAAAAAACTACCTCAGATGACAGTCCTATAACATGTTACACAATAAATCTATGTTTTGTTCGAAAAAGTTGAATATTTTAGCTATAAATCAGTTTTACATTACTGCTACCATCTTAGCCACCATCATAGCTACAGTCAGAAATCGCACGGCAGTAGCCAGAGAAAACAGACACCAATGTCAACTACTAATTTCACATCAGAAAAGATTTCAGAAAAATATATGGTGGATAGCTAATGAAAGAGAAAGATCTTGTGAATACAGACAATATTTCCGATTTCTGAAGTGTTTTACAGCGAAAACACAATATATCGTTATATTAGCTTACTACAATAGCTAACACACAGCAGCATTGATTCTAGTCAAACGCTAGCGATAGCACAGTTCGACAGATATATGAAAAAGCATCCCAAATTGGGTCCTTATCTTTGTTGATTTTCCATCAGAATGTTCTCCAAAGGGTCCTTTGTTCAGAACCGTGTTCATTTGGACCTAGAACGAACGATGTCCCTGTTGAATTAGCATGGCACACTGGCCATGCCGTGCTAACCTCTCCGTCTTGACAAAATTCTTGCGTCGCATCACGTCTAAAGTCCAGAATAAATTTCAATAATATAATTAAAGTATATTGAAAAAACATACTTTAGGATGAGATTGTGACATGTATCAAAGAAAATCGAAGCTGGAGGTCATATTCACCTATAACGAGTGTTTTCCAGGAGCGCAGTCCAGTTCCTACTTCGCGCCCAGAAAAAAAAATAAAGTGCGCACTTATCACTCAAAGATGTTCTTTTCAGTCCCTGACAGAGATAATCAAGTCATTTTTTCTCTCACTTCCGCATGACAACCAGGGGAAGATGTGTGACGTGTTTGTACAGTCCTAAGTGCCAAGGCCTTTTATAGAGAGTATCTTGAAGAGAGACATAGCTTCTTGGAAATGTCACTTTTTACAGAAAATGGGCTGTAAAAAGAGTTATGTTTCACTTAGAGAAATAATTAAACCTGTTTTAGAAACTAGAAGGTGTTTTATATCCAAAGGTAATAATAATATGCATATTGAACGAGCAAGAATTGAGTACGAGGCCGTTTGAAATGGCCACCTCTTTCCACTGCTGATACTTACTGCTGATTTCTGGTAACAGCTTTGGTGGACATTCCTGCAGTCAGCATGCCAATTGCATGCTCCCTCAAAACGTGAGACATCTGTGGCATTGTGTTTTGTGGGGGAAAAAACACACATTTTAAAGTGGCCTTTTATTGTCCACAGCACAAGGTGCACCTGTGTAATGATACTTATTTTCAATCAGCTTCTTGATATACCACACTTGTCAGGTGGATTGATTATCTTGGCAATGGAGAAATGCTCACTAACAGGGATGTAAACAAATTTGTGCACCAACTTTGAGAGAAATAAGCTTTTTGTGCAACATTTCTGGTATCTTTTATGAAAACTCATGAAACATGGGACCAATACTTTACATGATGCGTTTTATATTTTTGAATGTTCCACAGGTATGTTGGTCCATGCTGATGTGATGACATCATGCAGTTTCTGCAGTTCGGATGGCAGGACACTACCGCCACCAGCCTGTACCGTTGACACCAGGCTGGATGGGTCCCTGGACTCATGCTGCTTTATGCCAAATCTTGACTCTGCCATCAGCATGACGCAACAGGAACTGGGATTCCTTGGACCAGGCAATGTTTTCCCACTCCTCAATTGTGCAGTAATAGTGAACGCTTGTCTTTCTGCACACTACTGTTGTATTGCGTCGTTATCTGTCTGGTTGTGGCCCACCTGTTAGCTTGCATGATTCTGGCCATTCTCCTTCGACCTCTCTCATCAACAAGCTGTTTTCACCCACAGGACTGCCGCTGACTGGATGTTTTTTGTTTGAACGCACCGTTCTCGGGAAACCCTAGACACTGTCGTGAGTGAAAAGCCCAGGAGGTCGGCCGTTTCTGAGATACTGGAATCGACGATCATATCATGCTCAAAGTCGCTTAGGTCATTAGTTTTGCCCAACGTTCAATCGAACAGTAACTGAATGCCTCGATGTCTGTCTGCCTGCTTTATATAGCAAGCTATAGCCACGTGACTCATTGTATAGTAGGAGCGATCCATTTTGTGAACGGGAGGGTGTACCTAAAACTAACCAGTGAGTGTATATATTAATGAAAATAATGTCAGGTCACAGCTCGCTGCTCTTAAAGCTAGAATCTGCAGTTGAAACAATAACAAAGTGGACACCCCACCTCTGTTTTGGTAAAAGAGCTTAGGGATGGGTCAAGAGAAAATGTCTCTATGGCCATCCCTAAGCTTTTTACCAAAACATTTTGTTATTGTGGGGTGTAACCACTCTCAAACTCATAGACAGAGCTATGGATGCAAAGACTGACCATACATGATATCAAAATGATAGTTTTAACCATGTTTTGAGGCTTGTTTACGTTTACATTGTTTACAAACTTTGGAGTAAAACAAGCTTATATTTGGGGTTCTAATGGGGTACAACTAAGCTCATGAGAGCCTTCAGAAAGTATTCACACCCCTATTAGTTTTTCCACATTTTGCCTGAATTTAAAATTGAATACATTTAGATTTTGTGTCACTGATCTACACAAAATAATGTCAACATGTTGTTAGAAATGTTTTTTTTAAATGAATAAAAAATGAATAGCTGAAATGTCTTGGTATTCAACCCCTGTGTTATGGCAAGCCTAAATAAGTTCAGGAGTTAATGTTCTTAACAAATCGCATAATAAGTTGCAGGGACTTTTTCCGTGTTCAATAATAGTGGTCAACATTATTTTTGAATGACTACCTCATCTCTGTACCCCACACATACAATTATCTGTAAGCTTCCTCAAACGAGTAGGGAATTTCAAGCACAGATTCAACCACAAAGACCAGGGAGATTTTTCAATGCCTCGCAAAGAAGGGCACCGATTTGGTGTAAAAATAAGAAAGGCAGATACTGAATATCCCTCTGAGCAAGTTGAAGTTATTAATTACACTTTGGATGGTGTATCAATACACCCAGTCTCCACAAAGATACAGGTATCCTTCCTAACTGTCGATTTAAGGCAGCCCCCCGCACCTCTCTGATTCAGAGGGGTTGGGTTAAATGCGGAAGACACATTTCAGTTGAATGCATTTCAGTTGTACAACTGACTAGGTATCCCCCTTTCCTTTCCCTTTTGACTCAGTTGCTAGAGAGAAAGGAAACTGCTCAGTGATTTCACTATGAGACCCATGGTGATTTTAAAACTGTTAAAGAGTTTAATGGTTGTGATACTGTATGAGGAAACTGGATGGATCAACAACATTGTATTTACTCCACAATACTAACCTAAATGACAGAGTGAATATAAGGAAGACTGTACAGAATAAAAATATTCCAAAACATGCATCCTGTTTGCAACAAGGCACTTAAGTGATACTGCAAAAAATGTGGCAAAGAAATTAACTTTTTGTTCTGAATACAAAGTGTTATGTTTGTGGCAAATCCAACACAACAGATCACTGAGTAACACTCTTCATATTTTTAAGCATGGTGGTGGCTACATCATGTTATGGGTATGCTTGTCATCGGCAAGGAATAATTTGTTTTTTAGGATAAAAAGAATGGAATAGAGCTAAGCACAGGCAAAATCCTATAGGAAAACCTGGATCAGCCTGCTTTCTAACAGACACTGGGAGACAAATTCACCTTTCATCAGGACAATAACCTAAAACACAAGGGAAAATCTACACTGGAGTTGCTTACCAAGATGACATTCAATGTTCCTGAGTGGACCAGTTTTTCACTGAAATCGGCTCGAAAATCTATGGGAAGACTTGACAATGGCTGTCTAGCAATGATCAATAATCAACTTGACAGAGCTTGAAGAATTTAAAAAAGAATAATGGGTAAATATTGTACCATCAAGGTGTTCAAAGCTTACCCCAAAGTCTCCAAAGGTGCTTCTACAAAGTATTGACTCAGGGGTGTAAATACTTATGTAAATGAGATATTTCTGTATTTCATTTTCAATACATTTCTAAAAACATGTTTTCACTTCGTCATTATGGGGTATTGTGTGTAGATGAGTGAGAACAAACATCCATTTTGAATTCAGGCTGTAACATAACAAAATGTAGAATAAGTCAAAGGGTATGAATAATTTCTGAAGGTGCCATATAAGTTATATAATTCAATATATATATATATATATATAATTAATTTATACTGTAATTCCAAAAATAGATTAAGCAATTTAGGTTTCTAGATTCAATGGACTTAATCAATATACCTGTTTGTTTAGTTGGTGTTGACTTATAGTTTAAATCTGTGCATAAGAAAATAAATTCAACTATATATTCAGTTTTACTCCCTTGAGGTGATGAATTCAAGCTCTTTTTGTCACATCTACTCCCGCTTGCCCCCTCCGGCGCTCGACGTCACCGGTCTATTAACCCACGGTCCTGGCAACACCCCATTACGCACATCTGGCAACCATTATTACGCACACCTGCGCCCCATCAGTCACACCTGGACTTCAATTACTACCTTGATTCCTTACCATTTTTCTAGCACTCTGTTCCTTCAGTCATCAGGTAGTATTGTTTATGTTTCCTTGTTAGACATGGCTCTTGGTTTGTAGTCGTTCCATGTTTGTTATTATTAAACTCACACTGCACTTGTTTTCTGACTCACTGTGTCTACGTTACACTTTTGCAAAACCGATGTCAAACGTTGGTTTCACTTTTATTTTGAAGATGGCAAGGCCAAACACATTAATATGAATCACATTAATTATATGTGGTCCTTGAGGGAAACAAGATCAAAATGCTGTAGGCATCTTTTCCTGATTTATAAAATGTATGTTTATTAAAGGTTTTGGGACTATGGACTACTCCATGATAATAACAATGCAATCAGAAGTGGTTATGAATCTGACACAAAGTTATTTATTCTCAATCAAATAGAATAACTTACTTTACCAAAAGGGGACTTCAGGTGTGAGAATTTGGATGAGATACCTAAAGTAAACCTAACAGTAACATTCACATAAGACAATAGCAATAACACTCAATACCTAGGTGGCTGGCTGTCTGCATCCAGTGCAACAGCATCCATTGTTTGTGGGTGACAAACTAACCTGTGACAGTCAATCTGGAGGAGCTCATGAAAATGCTTACTAATGATGGAGTGAAGCACCTGTAGAGCAAACTCCTGGTCAAGATGAATCACCTTCCAATGGGTCAACAGAGGCTCAGCACACTGATGGAAGTCATAAACCTGAAACTACATTTAGTGGGACGTTTTCCCCTCAAAGAGAGGTTATATTGCAGGTTGCTGTAATGTAACAATTAAATATTGGGGGAATATACTCACCATAACACATGGGATATTTGTGGTATTGCATGATTTGTATGTACTGGCTTCACAACAAAAATACATATAGTACCAGTCAAAAGTTTGGACACACCTACTCATTCAAGGGTTTTTCTTTCTTTTTACTATTTTATACATGGTAGAATAATAGTGAAGACATCAAAACTATGACAACACATATGGAATCATGTAGTAACCAAAAGAGTGTTAAACAAATCAAAATATATTTTATATTTGAGATTCTTCAAAGTAGCCACCCTTTGCCTTGATGACAGCTTTGCACACTCTTGGCATTTTCTCAACCAGCTATCATGAGGTAGTCACCTGGAATGCATTTCAATGAACAGGTGTGCCTTCTTTCCTTCTTAATGCGTTTGAGCCAATCAGTTGTGTTGTGACAAGGTAGGGGTAGTATACAGAAGATAGCCCTATTTGGTCAAAGACCAAGTCCATATTATGGTAAGAACAGCTCAAATAAGCAATGAGAAACGACAGTCCACCATTCTTTAAGACATGAAGGTCAATCAATATGGAAAATGTCAATAACTTTGAGAGGTTCTTCAAATGCAGTCGCTAAAACCATCAAGCACTATGATAAAAATGGCTCTCATGATGATCGCCACAGGAATGGAAGACCCAGAGTTACCTCTGCTGCAGAGGATACGTTCAAGAGATTTACCAGCCTCAGATTGCAGCCCAAATAAATGCTTCACAGAGTTCAAGTAACAGACACATCTCAACATTAACTATTCAGAGGAGACTGCGTGAATCAGGCCTTCATGGTTGAATTGCTGCAAAGAAACCACTACTAAAGGACACCAATAATAATAAGAGACTTGCTTGGGCCAAGAAACACGAGCAATGGACATTAGACCAGGTGGAAATCTGTCCTTTGCTCTGGAGTGCAAATTTGAGATTTTTGGTTCCAACAACTGTCTTTGTGAGACACATAGTAGGTGAACGGATGATTTTTGCATGTGTGGTTCCCACCGTTAAGCATGGAGGAGGGGGTGTGGGAGTGCTTTTCTGGTGACACTTTCAGTGATTTATTTACAATTCAAGGCACACTTAACAAGCATGGCTACCACAGCATTCTGCAGCGATACGTCATCCCATCTGGTTGGGGCTTAGTCCCACTATCATTTGTTTTTCAACATGACAATGACCCAACACATCTCCAGGCTGTGTAAGGGCTATTTGACCAAGAAGGAGAGTGATGGACTGCTGCATCAGATGACCTGGCCTCCACAATCAACACGACCTCAACCCAATTGAGATGGTTTGGGATGAGTTGGACCACAGAGTGAAGGAAAAGCAGCCAACAAGTGCTCAGCATATGTGGGAAGTCCTTCAAGACTGTTGGAAAAGCATTCCAGGTGAAGCTGGTTGAGAGAATGCCAAGAGTGTGCAAAACTGTCATCAAGGCAAAGGGTGGCTACTTTGAAGAATCTCAAATATAAAATATATTTTGATTCGTTTAACAATTTTTTGGTTACTACATGATTCCATATGTGTTATTTCTTAGTGTTGATGTCTTCACTATTATTCTACAATGTATAAAATAGTAAAAAGAAAGAAAAACCCTTAAATGAGTACATGTGTACATGTTACACTAATGAAAAACAAGAAATTACATCAGTAAAATGTATGATTTTTAAAATGATCTAATAATTGTTTTATTTTGGGCAATAGTCAGGGGTCTATCAATTCTCAATCCTGGGACAGTTAAATGTTTTGCTCTGAAAAAGTGGACATCTGTTTATAATTATCCCAAAGTTGTAAAAAACTTTTGAGACATGGCATCTTACTTTAGGAGATAAATGACTGGACTAGATTAATGCTAGCCACAAATTACACCCTATTCTCTATTGGCCCTGGTGTAAAGTATTGCACTAGTTGGTAATAGAGTGCCATTTGGGACGAACACTAAATTACCTTTTTACAAGACATCCATTTCCATCACTGCATGTCTCAATCTATAAAGCTTAACTATTGGATTCCAAGTGCCGGCTTCTATTTTAATCAGTATAAAACGACAGGACATTGCACCAAGGGTTCTCCCGACCGACATTATTTTGATTAATACAGTCTCTTTTATCTTCTGGCTTCTTCTGGTGGCTTGATATATATTTAGTGTAGGCCCCAGAGCTTGTTAATGTTTTCCCATTGCCTAATGATATAGATCCTCTCTTGCTCCCATACCCAATAACACAGTTGAATCAATCAAAACAGATTTGTTATTAAGTTTCGTTTTCTTTATTAGCTCCCTTGAGAAAAAGAAAAGTTGAGACACTTTTTATTTCCCATTAGATCACTTTAGAGTGGGAGCGAAACGAACATTTACTTTCATCAATTAGCTGGTTTTGATCAGCCTGGCTGTATAGTTGATCCTCATAATTTGGAACGTTTAGACATAACTCGGGATGTCTGAGAGCACAAAGCAATCGAGGCAAAGACGCTATAGGGTATAATGCACGCCCGTTTTTCCGTGGTAAATGTACACCACGTGCAGGCACATGCTCCTATACGTCTCTACCTGCGTAGAGTACATGCTCCTTTTCTATGCCGTTCCAGTCTCTAAAGTGTGCTTTTGTTTTGGGTAAAAAAGAAATAAACGTATACAGTTTAGTCGTTGTGGTTCTGAACACACTGCCCGCAAACCATCATTACATTTTCATTAAATATGTGTCATTTAAGTAGCCATTAAGATGTGGCCATATTTTGCTTTTATGTAACCCCCCCCCCCCCATAAAAACATGTATTGATATGTACTGTATGAATGGTTTAAACATGCCAATTAACACACATGTGAAATGATAACTCAGATCAATCACATTGAAACTCTGACTCCAAAATAATTCTATCAAGTCAGTATTAGAAGTAGGGTGATTATGATGTCCCTATGGTTTTGGACCCACCTCCTCTACCCCATCCCAAAAACATAATAACTACCTTGTACACGATCCTTCACAAATTTGAATACTTTTGCCATCCTGGCTAACACACTTACAAAGTAAACAAATCAAACATGAGTTGAAGTCCCTCATCAACTAGAGCGTTTCAACCAGCACCCCCTAATATGCCTATGTTTGCACAAACATCATTAGGGCCGAAGCAGAGGTAGCCCTGTTGTTTCTAATAATCTCTGTCTTTTTGCTGTTTCTTAAACCCAGGAGGTCTGTAGTCTGCAGTTAGTACCCCATCTTATCCTAATATCTCAATCCTTTGGCTCTCTCCTTTTCCACACAGCCTCTCTGCTTAATAGCGCTGTCTGTCGCCAACACTTTTTCTGCTGCAGGGTGCAGTTGCCGTTGCTTTAATGATCCTGTTCGAGAAGGTACAGGAGCGTCCACTTTGCTTGTGTTCAGCACTGTCTTTCTCTGTGATCTTGTGGGTCTAACTGCATGCTTTTATCCCACTGGCCGAGGCTTAATCTTCTTCATTTACTGTACGAAGAGTACATAATTGCTTCCGACTCACATGTGCCTCATCCTATGATTTTGTGTGTGTTTACTAGAAATATTACTACTGGGACTTATTAACAGTGTAAATGTACTGTTGGTCCATCATTGCGCAATCAAATGGGAAGCGTGTAAGCCTCACTTAAGACATGGATGACAGTTGATGTGAATGAAAGTGGATGCTCATTGTTACCATCGTATTCCTAAAGGAGAGTAGATAATTTAAAAAAATGATGGAGGTGAAAGACATCTCCTCATCCCCCCCCAAGAACATCATCTAAAAGCTCATGAGTTTAATGAGGCATTAATGCTACTCGAACGTACCGGGCAGAAACAGAGACCTCAAGGTCCGCTACACCTTACAGGAAGCTAAGACTATATGTTGCTAGGTTTTTGTTGGGAACATGTGCCAGGTGTTTGCCGATACACCTGGAGCCTTCCATGCACTGCTTTTATATCTCTGCGGGAATTACTTTTGTACGTTGAGAAGAACATGGGGCTCCATTGCCCTTGCCAGAGCTTGTAAAGAAGCCATGGGGCTTTATGTCTCACCGAAGGGGCTTTTAGGCCTGGTGAATCAGCATTCAATGAGAGACTGACAGACAATGTAATTTTGGCTGCAATTACAGAGGCAGCCCAAATTTGATATTTTTTCCAGTAATTGGTCTTTTGACCAGTCACATCACACCTTTTCACATCTTTTTCAGAGCTGATCTGATTGGACAAAAGATCAATTACAACAACAAAAAATCTAAACTCAGCCTTAGAGAGGCACATAGAATCGGTGTCTAAGTCACTTACGCCTGCAGCAGCCCCTTCTGAAGTGCATGTTATCTTGTCCCCCGCGGTGCGGTTGAGCTAACGTAGGTTAATGTGATTAGCATGAGGTTTTAAGTAACAAGAACATTTCCCAGGACATAGACATATCTGATATTGGCAGAAATCTTAAATTATTTTTAATCTAACTGCTCTGTCCAATTTACAGTAGCTATTACAGTGAAAGAATACCATGCTATTGTTTGAGGAGAGTGCACAGTTGTGAACCTGAAAATGAATTAATAAACCAATTAGGCACATTTGGGCAGTCTTGATACAAATTGTTGAACAGAAATACAATGGTTCATTGGATCAGTCTAAAACTTTGCACATACACTGCTGCCATCTAGTGACCAAAATCTAAATTGCACCTGGCCATTTCAAAGATGACGGTGCAAAAATAAATAATAACTGCATGTTTCTTTATTTGTATTATCTTTTACAAGATCTATTCTATGTTCTCCTACATTAATTTCACCTTTCCACAAACTTCAGTGTTTCCTTTCAAATGGTATCAAGAATATGCATATCCTTGCATCAGGTCCTGAGCTACAGGCAGTTAGATTTGGGTATGTCATTTTAGGCGAAAATTGAAAAAAAGGTACGGCTCCTTAATAGGTTTTAACACCCAAAACTATTTGCCTGAAAGTTTATTTGTTGAGAAGCCATAACAATCACATCTTCAATGTGTTCTAGTGTAATTGCATTCCCCTCCAAGACGCTTGAAATAAGCAGCAAGACGCATTGTGAGAAACAGTGTAGAGTAGCATTTGAGAGGAGGTTTTCAATCATGGCCGCTTTGTATTCAAACCACTCTCTAGGTGTTTTTGTTCATGGGCTTTAAATTCTAATCTCTTATTTTCTTTGCCAGCCTTTATCAGGTCACAATGAAAACCAGCGGTGACTATCTCTAAAGTGGGCATTCTGGGCTTTTGTATATGATATTAGAAACACCGAGATATTGATAACTCCAGGAGAAGCCCAATCATGCTCGCAGAGGACACATCAGACTATCTGCTGACTGTTGACCAAAGATACTTATTTCGCTGACATTTTCCACCAGCCTTGTTATAATATTTATGTCATCTATACTTCATTCTCCTCTTTTGTATGAAGAGCTAGTCTGGTCCTCTCTCCCCAGACAGATGCATAGTGGGAGAAAGCTAAAGGCTCAATTTTAAACATATGTCACACTTGCAATGTGTTGAAATGCTCCATCAAGGTATATTTGAAGACATCTGATAGCATATCACTCCATTGCTTAGAGCCACGTCCGTCTGTGTTGCCTCTAAATGGCAAAACAGTGCTATGTTAAGGAAAGAGTGTGAGACTTGTTCACTGCCTATATTACGACAGCACTGGGTTGTTTGTCACCGCACACACCAAGAAGGCAGGGGACGACCCTGACACAGCTGATCTCTCTAACACACGGATTTGAGCGGTATCACCGTCAAAGGTCTAATCAATAGTTTGTTATACCATAGAGAAACCCACGCACTGCACCCTCCTCTACCGTCTTTCCTGCCTGAAGCAAATGATCGTTGTGCTTGTTAGCACCTGCTTGTTCATCACTGACTGCACCGAAACGTGTACTTCCCCGTTTATGGGTGATTGAATGGCAAGAAGCAGCTTGGTTATAATTGGTCTCTGCACCGAACTCCTTATTGCTTTTCGTAGCATGATAATTGAAGGTGGTGACAATGTAAAGTGTATGATAGTGTGGTACGCAAAGTGGACGGCAGAAAGTAGCATTATACGGCACAGTTAATTTAGTCCCTCACCTACTGTGGAGGAAAATGTACAATCTTCGGTTTGAGAAATGTGCTTTACAAATTAAATGAAATATTATAATTAAATGGAAAGACAGTACAATGGTCTTACTAGTTTGTACAGGGCTAGACAGCGAAACAGTGACAATGTTCTGAAGACATGGTTTATTTGTTGAGAAGCCATAACAATCACATCTTCAATGTGTTCTAGTGTAATTGCATTCCCCTCCAAGACGGTTAATAGTGGTCACGAATGGGTTGTCATATTCCAACACAATTATACAGTAGTTGTAATTAGAGAAACCTAATAATGCAAAACTTTGAGAAAAAAATCTGAAATGAAGGTCTATTGCATTAGTACGGTCTGTAATAATGGAATTACAACATTGGAAATTGGGAGCGGCAGAATTATAATGAAACAGGTGCGTGGGTTGGTGCTTTGTCCACTAAGATGTCAACGTTAATCGATGAAACCACTTCAATGTTTTCCATTCTGCCCTAGCCTATATCTAACTGTGTGGAAGTTACAGAAATATGAAATGCAGGGATATCTCCCTGTGATATCCATTTTCCAGACGGTAGAATCAGTTGAACAAGGTCTATAGTACGTATCTGGTGGTGAATAATAAGAAAAACCCTAGCCGCTGGAGGTCACTGAAATTTCAAGCTCGGCTCCGAGACATGATATTTCACAGCCTCCGTCACCCTGGGTCTCTCATTTAAACGTGGGGCACGGCTGTGTCGGGCATCCCTCTCTCCCTCGCTCCCTTCCTCCATCTCTCTCTCGCAGTGTGAGGTTGACTTAACAAGGCCCATGTCTCACTTACAGACAAGCCTTAACTCCCCCAAAAAAGAGGTTGGCATTTTAAGACTCATGAGGTCATTAAAAATCTTATTATACATATTGTATTTGTCTATTACATATTTAGGTCAATTGAAAACAGAGTGGTGAGGCTGCTGTTTCAGAAGCACTGTTTTTTTTGTCACGACTCTTTATTTGCATTTCACATGGGCAGAATATACAATCACTCTTCACAGAAGACCAATTAAGGTTGACCATCAAAAAAATTACCCATAATACCACAATTCTGTTAAACATGTCTACCTGTTAGTTCAATGCCTTACACGTTCAAGATAAACATCAAATCAGGAGAAAATAAGCTGTATCACTATCGTTTCATTTAATCACTATCTTTTCATTTGAAAGATGCATTATGACATACTTCATACATTATCCCATTTCAATAATTATAATGGCCAATTAATAAATCAAATCAAATCAAAATGAGAGTAAGTTATTATATTTGTTTCTGAAATCTATTGACATTTCATAAATGCTGCATTTTAAAAATAATGGTCTTCCCTTCTGTCTCTGTGCGGCCTTTTCAGAAGAATAAATAAACAATCAATTGACAATAGACCCAGCTGAAAAGACAGACAAAGTAGATGACTGTAAAGCTACTGTTAAGCTAATACTGAGTATGACTGGCAAAAGCCCATGGCACAAGAACCAAGAAAGAAACACTAGCCAACATAAATAAACACCCCCTCGTGTATTTCCTCATGCAACTGTTGTCCTTTACTCTTTTGTATGTACAATTCCCTCCCAAATTAACTCCACATTGTCGCGTCAACATTCAGTAGTCATATAAACTCTAATTATCATGCAGGTGGCGTCAGTTTTAGGGGTCAATAGAAACATTTTGACCAGTCACTCACTCCAATGTTTTATGTGGATCATGTTATACAATCCGAAATATTGTAGTTGTGTTTGTGCTCTCTCTGGTATTTTCGAGTGGCAATCCATCAGACAGGAAACATCCATCGAAAGAGAGAGAATATGATTTCACTAAGACATAACAGTACGAGCAGTATTTGTACATGATGCATTGTTGAGTATGTGTATCCATCAACTATGACCCTCCACCTATAGCTAAGTGATCCATTCCACAACACGCCGTACGGGGTGAGCGTTCCAGATCGCTGATCGTTTTGCAATTGTTTCCACTTCCGTGAGTCAATGTGTTGCAAAGGACATACGTTGCTGAATGAGCATGATACTAACATCATAAATAGTGGCAGATGAGCAACTACACTAAAAAGCACCTCTACACAGTTTAAGCAGGTAGCTACAATAACCAATACTTGTATCCGACCTTCCCGCATTGACAGCCACATATCTCATGTCTATACAGAACATTTTATAATATGCATCCCTGCAATGAAATGTCCTTAACCACTAGGCTACCTGCCTCCCTACTTGAAGAATGACACCTCAAAAAGTTTTTGAAGTTGAAACTGGATGTTGATACAGATTGTTATCATACTGTAAATGACTACTGCTAATAACAGGTAATTGAATATGTTGATTTATATAACGTCTAAATGGATAAGTTTAAGAACAAATCCCTTGTGTCTTTCAGCAATATTTGAAGTCCAAGAAATTAATTGGGTATATACAGATGTAGGATCTTAATTTGATCAACCTGTTTTTGCAGGGAATTTCCTGCACAGTAGGGAAAGCAAACTTGTAGTGTATTCAAGGTTTTTAAAGGCTTCTAAAGTTGTAATTTCCACTTTAAAATGTTGGACTTGGTTTGCCCTATCAAAAAAAGTTATCAACCCCTACAAAAATGTCCATTAATTATAATCTACACAATAATTTACATTTCTGTAGTATTTGTTGCTGTAGGAATATTTTCCTGCTGTGCGAAACTGGCCAAATTAAGATCATACATCTGTACTTACAAATGATATAAGACATGAGATCCAGCATTTAGTACTTACTGTAACAAGAACTTGTACCAGTAGCAAATGATGCAGACATCTAAGTATATCTCCAAAATCCCTACAACTCGCTGCTCAATGTCCTCAGCTGATAGTGCCATCTCTACACTCAGATCCATAATGAGTTAACACAATTCTCACACAGCTAAACGGCTGCTGAGTACTCACTGACTGTGATCCCGTCTGACTCCTAATCATCGGGACTATTGATCTGACGCGTTCAATCTTCCTTTAAACAGGAGAACACCGACGTTGATGAGGTCAGTGCCCACTGCCCCCAATAGGGACCCTACGGAGTAAGCAAAGGGTGATTGGAGGGCAAGCGATGAACGAAGAAGAAGGAGGCAATGGCAAGCATTCAGTTCTCAAAAACTCAAAACACCAGGATTATACAAAAGGGATCCTTCCAAAGAGTCTTAAGCTCTTGAGTATCCGATCCAAAGATGAAGCTGTAGAGTCCACAGGAGGCTGCTGAGGGGAGGACGGCTCATAATAATGGCAGGAACGGAGCAGATGGAATGGCATCAAACACCTGGAAACAATTTCTTTGATACCATTCCACTTACTCTGCTCCAGTCATTACCACGAGCCCGTTCGAGCCCGTTCGACCCAATTAAGGTGCCACCAACCTCCTGTGATAGTCTCTTAGGATTCTTCTCCAAAGACGACACTAGAGTCTGATGTAGCCAATACACTACGTAGTGTTATGTACACAGTAGGCTATATGTACTGTCATAATACTCTAGTGTTATCTTCGGGTAGAGTAGGGGACAAATGGACGCCTCTAGGTCTATGTCAGAGCGAGGGAGACCAGCGTGAGGGAGACCAGCAGCAAAAGAAGGGAGGAAAATGAAAAGGTCGCGGCTGATGGGACCGGGCGGTTCTTCTTCCGGGGCCCATTGCAGAGCGGTGTGTTACAGCAGGAAATGCACACCGAGTTGATCCTTCCAGTGCAGAACTGCTGGTAGCCTGACGAGGATATGAGGCACGCCCCGGATGAGGCGCAGGACTTGCGGTAAAATATGCCTGAAGAAGGAGAGAGAGAAGCGGTCAGGGATAGTGGAAAGCTATACAGGAAGTGCAGGTCAAGGTATATGTGGTAGTGAGACTGTTGGTGAAACTGAGCCAAGTCTCGGAGCAAACTGAGGTAGCACAAGAACTGGGGAAGGGAGGGGTGAAAGTCCTTCAACTGTCATTTTTGTTTTGTTTTCATGAATGTGTGTATGTTTTATGTTATGTCTGGCCTATGCCATGTCTCTCACCCTTTCACAGTGCATTTTCTTGTACGTAGAGCAAATATCTGTGAAAATCAGACAAAGCCATATCTAATCTACCTTTTTTCACAAATATACAGGAATAACAATTACACATCAAGAAAATGTGGTGATTTGAAAATATTAGCCTTAGGATCTTAGCTTAGTGAGAAATTCTTGAGACATACAGTATATTGTAATTCAGTGCTATTTGCAATTGAACAGAACTTTATCCTGATCAATACTGGAGTGGGTCATATTACTGCGAGGTGGTCCTCTAAGTGCCTAGAACCTTTGTAGAGCCGTTATACAAAATAAAACATTTGAGAATGTCATCTCGACATAGAACATAATGCTCTCAAACTATGGAACAATTGCAACAAAACTATGCTTTGATTTATATGGTGGCGAGAGAATGCACATGAATAAGAGGGTTTCGATTTCATGGAAATATTGTTGTGCCATTAGTCTTACCACAGGAGGTGGTAAGAAAGCCTGCGTCTCCCTGCCTGATGAATGAACACCTTGCAGGGACTCAACAACTCCCACTTCTCCCTACTCCTTCCTAGGAAATAGACACTGGGCTTTTGGACACAAACAAATCCAAGGTGATCCTGGAGATGTGACTCAAGCTCCACTGAATCCATACGCATTTGTACTTGTTATAAGCATATATGGATGCTTATAATGTCTTTATACAAGGTTTATAATGTGTTCTTTGCTGAAATTTGTCAACAGACTGCAACGAGCTGTCATAATGGTGAGTAGGGGCGGCAGGTAGCCTAGTGGTTAGAGCGTTGGGCCAGTAACCGAAAGGTTGCTGCATCGAATCCCCGAGCTGACAAGGTAAAAATCTGTCATTCTGGCCCCGAACAAAGCAGTTAACCCAGTTAACCCACTGTTCCCCGGTAGGCCGTCAGTTCATAAGTGCTTACGACAAGTCTTACATTGCATTGTAACTGTGGCATAACGCGTTATACCTGTCGCCGTTAAGTAAAGTGTTACGAAAAGTTCTAATTAAAGCGTAGAGAGGGAATAGATGAAAGGGGGAAGAGAACTGCTAGTCACATTAAAACTTCCATCAAAACTTTAATGCTCTAATTTACTCGTCTTTCTCTCGAAATAATGACAGACGAGCTGTCAGACAAAGTGGCAATTTGTAAATGCAATACAATATTCTTGTTTTGTCTCAAAGACGTCAGACAAGCCTTCAAGACAAAAGTAGCCCATTTCAGCCTGCGTCAGCCCCTGATTACTGCTATTAAGTTTGACTTAACTAACAATACAACTTCAGCTTAATCAACCCTCTGCTTTGTTCCATACTTCATCACTATGCACATTTAGAACTGACAGTCTAACAAACCAAGTCCCCAAACCTTTGTTGGGGAGAGGAATGTGTAGAGACCAAGCTGACACCAATTCACGTGCAGAAGTCAACTTTCCCTGAGGATTACGTTACAGACGTCTTCACATATCATAAACACATTATGCAAGTGTTTCTTTCCACGATAACGTTGTGGTAATTCGCAAATTAATTATTTGTGATAAATTGTGGTTGCTGCATATAAAGATAATTAGTTAGGCTCCTGGTCTCAGGCTGACATTATATGAAATGATCAAATTAAGGAACACATTCATTACCCAACATTGCTAGAAGGTTTTATGTTGGAATAAAAGTATGCATGAATTTTCATTTTATCTGCTTACAGGAGCACATAAGAATCCCTTTGCCAACATCGCATTAGAATCAAATGACTCAGAAGACCTTTCGAAAGAGTGCAGAGACTGGAAAAGATTTCTGAATATACTGTAAGCATGTGCATTTCACACAAAAGTGAATCCTTATCTCAAGGTTATTCAAACCATTACACAGCATTACACAGTGTACATTTGTTCATGACATTATTGCCATAGATCATTGCCTTTGAGTGATGAAGTTTGTCAACCATCACGTTCAGAGACATAGTTTGGGCATAAAACACTCGCTAAAGACAATCTAGCTACATGTATGATGGTCTTGGTACATTTTTTGAATACTCTTGTAAATGAAAGCATACATTTGATCACAAGTGACATACTGTACATGTAATAACATTGGATGTGGTAGGGTCAATAGGCCTAGTGTATTTGAAGGGTGTTATCTCATTAAGCAATAAGGAACGAAGGGGTGTGCTTGCCAATATACCACTGCTAAGGGCTGTTCTTAAGCGCGATGCAACGCGGATTGCCTGGATACAGCCCTTAGCTGTGGTATATTGGCCATATACCACAAACCTCCTGAGGTGTCTTGTTGCTATTATAAACTGGTTACCAATGTAATTACAGCAGTACAAATAAATGTTTTGCCATACCTGTGGTATACGGTCTGATAATCCACAGCTTTCAGCCAATCAGAATTCAGGGCTCATATTACCCAGTTTATAATTTTTTTAAATTATGCATGGATCAACTGAGTACAGCAACCAGCAACCAAGGGGGTTAACCACCCTTTGGGATAATCCCATTAAAAGAATATGAGCCATAAACTATGAATTAACTATGGTAATAGCCTCTTCATCTATGGAGATTCTTTGATAGTTCCCAATTGATTTAGTGGGCATACGTATAGGCCTAGTTTATGATCTCATTTGTTGACGTCACAAGGAGAACCTATAGGTCAATTCCACTGAATTCAGAGATAGAGAGGAAGTACAGGAAAGAGGGAAATATACCTTATTTAGGTCACATGTTAAAAGTGTCACAGTCCGGTGTGGCTTGGTTTTGCATGGCAAGGTAGGTGTCAGAGAAGGCAGTGTGGCCTGGGGTGGTCTAGCTGCAGAACACATTTATATTGTGTTCGGCGTAGGTTCTAATCCGGCCCACACCCTTCTGACACAAAACAGATCCCCCGAACTTCCTGTCTTTCTCTCACTCGTCTCTCTCGTCAGACTAAAGCTCACGCTCTGCTGTGGTGGAGATAGAGCATCTGTGAGAAGGGACTACTCTCCCACTATCTCTATCCAATAAAGAACAAATGATGAAAGGAATGGGACTGCCCAGGAGATGCTGTTTTCTTACCATCCTTCTTCACCAGTACCTCCTTCTGACACATGTCCTGCACGTTGACCGTGCAGTTGACAATGAACTCCGGCGTGGAGCATTCATTGTTTTTCACCTCCTCACACTGGTAACACTGGATCTGGAGAGCATAACCTGTACAAGAGAGAGACCGGAAGAACCACAAGGGTTAAAAAAAGCCCACGAGAACAGTTCACCAGTATCTGGCATATAGTATCTCATTAGTCTATGAATGTTGGTCAAGAGAGGCTACAAGCAAATTCTTTCAATTGTGTTTAGCTGTGCTTGATTGAGCTTGCCTGGCACATCATAACCAATGGAGTAGTCAGAAAAGTGCAAAGCAACTCTGCCCAACCGGCACTCCAGGCAGGCTTGATCAAAACGCTGAATGTTTTTGAAAGATTAGGCCTAAAATCTTACTTGAAAGATTTGAAAATGTTATTTTGTGCAGTTCAGTCATGAGTATTATCCCTTGTTCATCTGGGGCCTTTCAGCCCCACATATTTTCCTCCCAACTAATCAAGAATAAGTGTTTTCGTGATCTATTGCCATTACCACAGACCAGGAACTGCATCCTCGAGGAGAGACAAATGCATCTTTGAAATGAAAAAGTCTCTTTGCTGGCATTTTGAAAGTCAACTTGGTCCCTATTTGCAATGATCAGAGGACAAGGAGGTGGACTCTGGAAAAAAAGACTGGATCTCCTCGATGAATAACAAATGTGAAGATTGTCTCAAAGAGCATTTCATGTTGGAGAGACGTTGTTGATGCTATCCTTACACATGCGGACATGTTACAAATATCAGACAATAGGCATTGAAGCTAATATGATGACGTTTCTGTACCGCACCACAGAAAGCACTGACAAGTCACACAGAACACATACTTCTCTGACTACATACACATTTGTCAAGACAACAAAGAAACACAGTAGAGAGGAGTTGTTTAATGCACAAACAGATCTGGAGTCAGGATAAAGGGATTTTGACTGAAAATAATGAAAAATATGTTTCAACAATATAAATCCATACTCTCATTTACTTGCCAACTAAACTTAATATAGAGCCGTCAGACACTTGTGTGTGGAAGCTGGGCATACTGTATCTGTGCAGGGAAAAAGGCCCCTCAACTGTACCCACTAAAATAATAATTGCCATTGTGACTACTACAGGTCAAAACAATCAAGCCAGAGTGTTTCAAACAGAGTGCTTTATCCACACACTCAATGAAGCTGTTGCTCTAGCACTGACTTCAAATGAGATGCATTCATTCTAACATGACTGATTGGAATTAAATGGAAATTGAGATTAACAAAGAATGACAGATGGTTGGCTATTCATGCAAAGTTGTTTCACAGGGATGAAAAATCGGAAGAATTTAACAGAGGATACCGAATGGAGAGCACAATCTGATTCAGGGTTTGCAAACGGGGGTTTAGCAGAAACATGCATGACCGTGCAATGATAAACAATAATTCAACATTTTCTCAAGCGCCACAGTTTCAGGTCATTTGTTCTCCATGACAGATAGTACTGTGTTCTAATTATTGAAATGGCGACAGTCATTCATTTCCCAGTCTGACAGCGCCATCAAGCACAAATTCAATTGAAAAGGATCCCCCCCAAAAAATCAGAGCGTAATTACTTTAAAACCAGATAAATGCTTCAAAATTCCATCCATCAACCGAGCAATAGTCTCTTAAAGTGCCTAAACACATCCTAGACTGTGCTGCATTTGTCCTCTATAAACCACTGGATATTGACACTATATATAATGAACATTTAAGCACGCATAAAGTAATGTACATATTGTCTATACTGTTCATATTGTTCCGTAATACCCTTTTCACTGAGGTAAAAACATCCTCAAGTTATTTAGAAGTCATTTCTGCTGACAGAGAAGATGATGTTTAAGGAGTGGGTATGTTAACCAAACGCAGCACATCCAACTCAGAACGGACAGAACATTTGTATGTTATTTACACCAGAGGCATTTTTGGTGTGATCAAGTTCTTACACGCCACTGTTCATATGCCATGTGCAATGGGTTCAAGTGGAAATATGGACTGGAAAAGCTCTGAGCGGCTCATTGTCACATCATTCTGATGATATGATCAGTGGGGGGATGTTGGAATGACAATGCGGACTACTCCATTGACATGGATTATCATGGTCATTTTACCTGATTCTTTTTTAACAACCACATTACCACCATTTGTATACGTTATTTCCATATCATTGCTATAAGGTGACCCATGTGGATTGAGAAATCAGTTTATTTGCCGTAATCTATCTTCAATTGTGTATTTTCCTTCCACAGTCATCTGAAAAGAGACAGCTTTGTTATTCTCTGCATATTTAGTGATATTAATATTCAACACAGGTGTTCATGGAGTGGTAGATCAGCTCATTTAACACCCACTAAAAAATTGTGATTTAGTTTACTACATTCACCTGAGCGGACAACTGTTGATCAATCATGCTCCTTATCATTTGAGCTTGATGGAATGCCTACACCTTTAAAATAAAATGTTGAATTGCATTTGTGTTGTCAATTAGAGAGCTATTAATTAGCTATTGATAATGAGTGGCCTAGACATGTCCCTCTGCTTTATAAAATGAGTGAATACATTCGTCACGTGTAATGGTGTCTAGTCATGTTTAATAGCAATTAATCGGGAATACTTAATAGCCTAATTAGCATGCCATGTAGGGCAATTGTAAGATCAGAAAGATGTTCTTAATATGGAATAATGTTCAATGTTTCAGCATGTCACGCTCTATTATTTTACATTTACATTTGTAATCAACATCATTAAATTGAATCAAAGATATGTAAAATAGTAGTCTAAATCACATTTTGAAAATATCTGCCTTTGCACAGGTGATATGTGCATTAGTTTTACAGACGCAATTATGACCTAAGGTGACATATTTTCTGTAGCTGGAGCGCAGGTGCCATTAGAAATGTAAAATCCAAGAATCTGTGCCACAATTTCTTATTCCAAGACAGTTATAAATGCATTTAACGAGATGATTTGATCTGCAATGGTAACCTCCTGCGCGCCTCACTGTTGGCATTACCAGACCTCTACTGGACTTCTGAAAACGATTTAATTGTTTTCATCCGACAAAAAAAGCTGCCCAAAATCATTTAACCATAATCCAAACTTGAATTAGATTGGAATACCTGGAAACGTTGACACATCACTTGAGGAAATGCTCTCAGCATCCGAATACAACGCAGCAAGCCAACACATGTAAGATTACGCAGTCTCCAAAGTTTAGCATACCTGTTTTGAGGAAAATTCCAAGCAAAGTTGCATAAATGAGAAGCAACATCCTCTCCCAAATGACACTTTAGAGGAACACATCAGACCAGGTGAACTTAAAACGAAAGCAAAACCCTTAGATGGATCCGTGGCATCAATGTGTTAGAGCACATTCTGCAGCGAGGAATGTGATGCGCAGCGCTGGACGAGGGTGAGCTCTGCCGTTCGAGAGACTACGTTGCAGAATTCCAGTGAAATTGGATAAAGATAAATCATAAAACGTACCACGTGATGAAAGCTCGTGATATGGAAGCAATTCATCAATCACTCATATCCTACACACGCAGATCCGTGACTGTTAATTGCGTCCAAATATGAAAAAGTCACCTTTGGATAGGCTTTTGGGCATGGAATGCACCGTTGGCAGCCATGCACATTTAACCATATTTAGAAAAGCTACTCATTCTTAAATACATTTGTTGAGATCATCTCGTGGTTCTTCTGTGTCTTTTATGGATCGTGTAGGTTTCAGTTAGAGAGAGAGAGAGAGAGAGAGAGAGAGAGAGAGAGAGAGCGAGCGAGAGAGAGAGAGAGAGAGAGAGAGAGAGAGAGAGAGATGGGAGAGACAGCGAGAGAAAATGTTTGGAAGTCACTCTTGGGTGGCTGAATTAATTACTTTTATTTATAGTCACATAATTACCCATCAAGAGACTAATTGTTATAAATCCCCCTGCTTTGTAAGCACTGTCTCAGAGAGTAAAGCTCAGTGAACACGAGCTATACGTTTAACACGTTTTGTAGTTGAAGAATATGACATGAGCTTTATGGCAAGCATTTGAAGACAGGACGTGGCTCAAACCTTCCCTTGCCATTATTAATCAATTCCCTGCTGTAGCCTACTTACAGACACTTCAGGTACACATTTATGAGCGCAATGGCAAAGATCCGTGAAGATCTCACTGCTCCTTGTGACTATAGTACCTTACATTTGACAGTATATGATATTGAACGCACACCTGTATGACAGCACGCACCGACACACAAACTTCAACCTCCAACAGTTACGGAAGCTGCACCAAATTGAAAATAGGAAATCATTTATTTTTATTTGTATTGGAAATTATTACATAAAATATATCATTAAAAGTCTAATGTAACAGCCAAAATTGCACACGTAATTACCGAAGTAACACTGCTGGTAACAGGTTCTCTTACAAAGGAACAATCAAGCAGAGAAGATGTGAAGTAGGACAATTAAACACCACTATACAGTTCCATGTACAAAAAGTGGGATATAAATACTCGTCAGCTAGAAAAAAATACATTATGGTCTTAGCAAGACTCTCCTTACATATTGTTAACAGTTTCATGGAAAATGGTTCAAACAATGAAACGTACACAATCTGTTTTTGATTAGCACCAGAATCAAATTACGCACGTTTGGCATGATGATGTATTCCTACTACATTTCAAATGTGTTATTGGATAAAGTGATAAAAGGTTGCAGCTGTAGCTTTTATTCGGCAAAAAACATTTTGTATCGACAAACCCTACAGGAAGTCACAAAACGAGGAAACGATCAAGAAAAGTTTAGCTGTTCTCAATCAGAAGACATATAGACAAGATTGAATGATTGGCAAACATAACACAATGATTTAAATTTAAAATTGCATATACCAGTCAGCAATGCTCCATTTTGATATTAACTTAATTGCAGTTTTTAACACACAAACAAAATATACAAAGAAAGGAGTGTTTTATGATTCTACAAGAGACACAATTTCAACAGTTCTGTTATCCTGCAGTTCATAAAGGTTTTACTTTTCAAAAAATGTCTGTTTTCCATTAAAAAATGACAGCATTTTCCGTGAGTTGTAACCTTATATTCAAGGTAACTAGGTATAAGCGTTGCATTTTCCCTGAGCTACTGGCAGAGACCTTGCTCCGCAAATGTGTTATTGAAGCCAACAGAAGTTTCTGATTCATCAGTACCATTCAGACACTAGTTTAGTTCTGTTTACATTACATACTGAGTGACCCAAGTACAATGGTGATGGTACGGGAAACATCAGGATTTTTTTCTACTTCCCCAGAGTCAGATGAATTCGTGGATACGTCTCTGCGTGCAGTTTGAAGGACGCTGCTAAATAGTGTTCGCATAATGACTGGAAGTCTATGGTAACTGCTAGCATGCTAGTAGATACCATAGACGTCCAGTCATTGCGCTAACGATAGTTAGCATTGGCTCAGAAACTAACTCTGACTTCCTTCATACTTGAAGCAGAGACATAATAATGGCCTCCATGAGTTCATCTGACTGGGGATGAAGATAAAGGGCTTTGTTGCCAAATATCCCGAAGTATCCCTTTAAGCCAC
This sequence comes from Salvelinus alpinus, assembly GCF_045679555.1. Lineage (NCBI taxonomy): Eukaryota > Metazoa > Chordata > Actinopteri > Salmoniformes > Salmonidae > Salvelinus > Salvelinus alpinus. Next base: position 5,483,714 of record NC_092123.1, read on the forward strand.
TACACAGCAGTTGAAGTTCATCTTGACAGTTTTGACTTGCTGGTAGAAATGATTGATCATGTATTGATCATGTATTTCTCATCTGTACTACAACTCAAAGTCGAAACTGACTCCAGTACATTCAATATGCAGGATATTGTTCTTTAAGATTCCACAGTACTGGTGGTTCAATTAAATGTGCATATGCATGTATTTAGGTCACTTAATATAAAGTATAAATCACACCACTTCAAAAATAAAATACATTATTTGTTCTTGTTCTCATGTGTGTCACATTTTAGTTCACCATGCAACTTTCAAGATACCACAGCAGTCTGAAAATCGTACACGTTTGAGCCAATGGCTTTAAGAGCTATGATTGCATGGTATGGGTTGCAGTGTATTGCATGATGGTAGTTGTGGCGTGTAGGCGTGCCATTATGGCATACAACACTGTGGCAGTAAAACTTTGTTCCAATTCAAATTTGAGAAATAATGATCAGTGAGAAAACCATCTATCCACATCCAACAACCCTAATAGTTTTTTGCACATTTGATGATTCTTAAGGTATTGCTTCACACTACTTGGCATCATCAGTTGCTCCTGATGATATTACTAATTGGTTTGATTTTGTGGTATTTACTCTAGTTGTGTCTTCAAGTTGAATTTCACTTTTTAAATTCCTTAAAAACTTTGTACATTATTTTTTACAGTGCAATGATAAAAGAAATCCCCCTTCGGGAAAAAATATATAACGCTAGAAGACAATTTCTAATATTGCTTTCCACACCTTGAACGGTGGTAAGGTTGTAGCCTATAGTTTAATTGTCCAGGTTAGAGGTCATGCAAACTGTACAGTCTGGGTTCACGTCCTTATCTTATGACATCACCTATGACATCACTTCCTTCCTTGTGACCTAAGTGCTTCGGTTGGTGGGAGTAGCAGAGGACTCCACAGAATCGTCCCCGGCCTCCACTTTCTTACTCTACACATCGTTGGAGCCTTGACTGGTGCATGAGGAGAAGCTGTCGTAAAGCGAATCGCTGAGAGAACCCACACGCTCCGCCCCGGGCTTGTTGGAGTAGTAGCTGGACGACGAGGGCTCGTTGTCAACCCTGCTGCAGCAGTCCTCTTCTCTCTCCCCTGCGGAACAGGAGCAGTCATCGCTGCTGGGCCTTAGCTCTGTCTCCGGGTACAGCCCCAGCCCACTGCTGTTCAACTTGTTCAGGGACTCCAAGGACACGTCTCTGGAGCCGGCCTGGTCCCCTCCGTCGCAGCTGCCTGTCGTCATGTCCACTTGATTCCCTTTCTACAGCAAAAACAAGACAAACAAGAGAGGAGAAAATTAGACGAGAGGTGTTTTTGTCATCTGCCCACACTGCGTCCACAATGCAGCACATTATTATCACACTTTAAAAGGGTCAATCTGGTATTCAAACAACAATAAAGCTTTCCCAGATTGACCCTTTCTCCATATCATTTCATATAAGTAATCTGTCACTCGGTCTCTCAATAAAGAAACAACAAAAACAAGGCTGTCATGCTGAATTTACACTGAGTGTACAAAACATTAGGAACACCTTCCTAATATTGAGTTGCACCCCCTTTTGCCCTCAGAACAGCCACAATTCGTCGGGGCATGGACTCTACAAGGTGTCGAATGTGTTCCACAGGGATGCTGACCCATGTTGACTCGCGAGGTCAGTCTATGTCATGGAAATGTTTTGTACACTCAGTGTACATCTACTTCAGCGTGAAGCAACACTACAAAGCAATTTGACTACTGCCATTCCCGAGTATTGCATTGATTTATTGAGAGCTTTGTTTATTCTCCTCCTATGCTTAAGGCCCAATGAGTCTGTCTGGGGGAATCTGCCGGGAGATATCAACCTCTCTACATGGAGGGGGGGGGGGGAGTGATTCTCCTTCGTGGCTGTTTTAACACAACGTATTATAATGTTGTCAGCAGCCCATGTTGTTAAAAAGGAAACGAGTCAAGCCGGCTTATTCTCGCTAATAAATTAACACAAATGGCTTAACCTGAAATATACTGTAGAGCAAACATCTATTGTATATGATTTTGCATATTGACATATTGTTTTTGGTATGCACAGAGAATCTCACTTAAAGGTATAATGTGGGATCTGGGTATCTGTTCAATGGAGATTTCAATCCATTGTGTGTTGAAGAATGTAACACAACAAGAGTGGGGCTGCCATTTTGCTAAGAAATAAATCCCAGATTGCAGCATTAACGTTGCAGTTTCAGGATGCATCCCTAGAGCCCTCTAGGTCCTGTTGTTTATGTACTTTTGAGAAATATTTTTGGCATGTACACTTTAATCGTGTTTGGTTGCTGAACTCATTGCCTTCTTCATGGAAAACGCCTCCAAGCCATTCCACCAACCTTGAGTAAATTGGCAACACAACAATAGGAGAAGTCCCCAGTGAGATAAATATATATAAAAAGCTCTGCAGCTCCAATCTAGCATAATCACAGAAATCACGCATAATGTATTTTTCCACATACTGTCATAAATCTAACCACAGTGAATACAAAACACATCTTCAGTAGAAAAAAAATGTATGCTGTGTAATTCAACCTTGGTCAATAACTATTAGAATATCTTAACGGAAATATGTATGCAGAAATGCACTGAGGAATCTTGAAATAATTTGAGGAATTATTAGAAGGAGCATGTGCTCTCTGGCTGCATTTTATCTGTGGTAAAGGTAAACACAATTCTCTGCGGTAACTGGATTTTCCTCCAGCCAATCTACCGAAGGGGCCAAGCCATCCACACATTTCCCGGGTGGAGAGTATACAGAGGTATTACCATATTATCCGGGGTATAGACCGCCCTCGGGGTTGCACCAACTCCTCATCATTAAGTGTTCATTGCCAGGTGCCTCTTAGAAATGGCTTTCCTCCCAGGAACTCCAACCACTCCGCTAACAATCTGGTGGTTCACAATAATGCATTCTAAACACAGGCACCGCGGGTTATATATTCTTCATGTACTAAATCAGCACAGAGAAAATCAGAAATACCCTAGACTTCTGAAAAATACCACTTTTGAGGTACAATGACTAATAATGGTAATTCAAGGGTTGGTGATAAAAAACAAATGTGATTCAAATCTGCACACTGACACATATCTCCATTCTAGCAAAGTTACTGGGGAATCAAAAGTGCCATATCGAAAATGCTTTTTAGTCCAAGACTAGGCTCAATCTGGGTCCGGGAAACAAACCCTATAGTATGTGCCAGTGTAGTGTAGTCTACAGGTGCATGGATGTGGAAGACCATGAGAACAGAGCAGAGGGTGTATGACTTGATTGTGATCAGTGATTGGAATTGGGGTGGCCTTTCGTTCAGTGCCTATGACAGTGAGGAACAGCAATCATGGTCCTGCTCTTCTCCTAACAGCACTGAGCTCTCTATCTCGGCAGGAGGGATTCTTATCTGTGATTGAATTTGATTTGGTGAAACACAATTACCACTCGTCTGTGGGTCGAAACCAACCTCCGTGCAGACCTTGACCATCCGCTGGCACCTAAGGAGCCAGTTGAAGTGTATCCTTTACAATGGAACACACGGGGAAACATCACCTCAGGGGCACTTCAGGTGGAAAAAGAGCTTGTCTACGGCTAATTGGTTATCATCTAGTAACACTGAGGTATTTCAGGTCAATGGGAATGTCTTGGGTGACTGGGATTCTGAAAGAATATATACGTTGGAAACATTCTTACTTCTAAAGGTGTCAAGAGCCAGTCAGTCGATAAGGAGGCCAAAGAGAGAACGGCTGTTCTTCTCCCTGACTGGGATTCTGGACAATTGTTGTGTGTCTGAAATATTTATTGTTCATATACCACTAATGGTATACTGTAGTGTATGTATGTAAACTCAGCAAAAAAAGAAACGTCCTCTCACTGTCAACTGTGTTTATTTTTCAGCAAACTTAACATGTGTAAATATTTGTATGATCATAACAAGATTCAACAACTGAGATACAAACTGAACAAGTTCCACAGACATGTGACTAACAGAAATGGAATAATGTGTCCCTGAACAAAGGGGGGTCAAAATCTAAAGTAACAGTCAGTATCTGGTGTGGCCACCAGCTGCATTAAGTACTGCTGTGCATCTCTTCCTCATGGACTGCACCAGATTTGCCAGTTCTTGCTGTGAGATGTTACCCCACTCTTCCACCAAGGCACCTGCAAGTTCCCGGACATTTCTGGGGGGAATGTCCCTAGCCCTCACCCCCCAATCCAACAGGTCCCAGACGTGCTCAATGGGATTGAGATCCGGGCTCTTCGCTGGCCATGGCAGAACACTGACATTCCTGTCCTGCAGGAAATCATGCACAGAACGAGCAGTATGGCTGGTGGCATTGTCATGCTGGAGGGTCATGTCAGGATGAGCCTGCAGGAAGGAGGATGTAACGCACAGAGTTGAGATTGCCTGCAATGACAACAAGCTCAGTCCGATGATGCTGTCACACCCCGCCCCAGACCATGACGGACCGTCCACCTCCAAATCGATCCTGCTCCAGAGTACAGGACTCGGTGTAATGCTCATTCCTTCGATGATAAACGCGAATCCAACCATCAACCCTGGTGAGACAAAACAGCGACTCGTCAGTGAAGAGCACTTTTTGCCAGTCCTGTCTGATCCAGCGATGGTGGGTTTGTGCCCATAGGCGACGTTGTTGCCTGTGATGTGTGATGAGGACCTGCCTTACAACAGGCCTACAAGCCCTCAGTCCAGCCTCTCTCAGCCTGTTGCGGACAGTCTGAGCACTGATGGAGGGATTGTGCTTTCCTGGTGTAACTCGGGCAGTTATTGTTGCCATCCTGTACCTGTCCCGCAGGTGTGATGTTCAGGTGTACCGATCCTGTGCAGGTGTTGTTGCACGTGGCCTGCCACTGCGAGGACAATCAGCTGTCTGTCCTGTCGTCTCACGGTACGGCCATTGCAATTAATTGCCCTGGCCACATCTGCAGTCCTCATGCCTCCTTGCAGCATGCCTAAGGCACACTCACACAGAAGAGCAGAGACCCTGAACATCTTTCTTTTGGTGTTTTTCAGAGTCAGTAGAAAGGCCTCTTTAGTGTCCTAAGTTTTCATAACTGTGACCTTAATTGTCTTAACGACCTTTCCACAGGTGCATGTTCATTAATTGTTTATGTTTCATGGGAAACAGTGTTTAAACCCTTTACAATGAAGATCTGTAAAGTTATTTGGATTTTTACGAATTATCTTTGAAAGACAGGGTCCTGAAAAAGGGACGTTTCTTTTTTTGCTGAGTTTATGTATGTATGTATGTATGTATGTATGTATGTATGTATGTATGTATGTATGTATGTATGTATGTATGTATGTATGTACAGGCAGTAGCAGCTGGCATGCAATTGAAATCAATCAATATATATATATATATATGGGCCTCCACACTTACATGTCTGTACTTCTATTTCCAATTGCATGTCCAAGACCAAAAACATCCCTCTCTCTCCCCATTACATTAGTGCTCCAGGTAACAAGCTGTTACAAGCAGCTGGGGAGAAGGTGTGAACACAGATATTATATAGTTATGAGGCATATGGCTGTGTAACCTAGCCCTTTCTGGTCTGGCTCCTTATGTCCTGCCATGCCCGGCCCCAGCACAGCATCCAATGCTGTTTTCCCCCTGTCAGAGAGGCCTGCAGCAATCTCAATTACCCATCAGGAGAGAGAAAAAGAGAGGTAGAGAGAGAAGGGAGAAGGAAAGAACGAGAGAAAAAGGGAGAGAATGAAAGAAAGAGAGGGGAAGAAAGAGAGGATGAGCGCCAAACTGAGAAAGATATAGAAAGAAAAGGGGGTGGGGTTGAAGGAGGCAGAGGGAAGAGGGGGTGTAGCCAGGCAGGCAGAGAGGCAGGCAGCGTGGCTGTCAGGCAGTGTCAGGATGATGAATGGGGGCCAGGCTGGGCCATGAGGTCTCTGATGAGAGCTGCCGAGCTTTACATCACTCTCCTGAATGTTTGTGAAAGGTTATTAAAGGCACTTAAATCACCCAATCTCACACTGCATCCGCGCTCCCCGTCCGCACCTTCCACACACTTCGCACTTCCCAAACGAATCTTCCATAACAATATTATGAACTTACCTGACTGACTGTGAATGGTTACATATACAGTGTGGTCCCAACACCATATTTTACAGTAGGTATGGGTTTCTTTTCGACTCATACATTGTCATTTTGGTGCCACACCCACCACTGGTGTGCGTGGCCAAAGACCTCTATTTTCATGTAATCTGACCAAAGCACCAGTTCCTATCGAATCCAAGTGCCAATGCCATTTAGCACTGCTAGGTGATTTGAAAAGTCCTAGTCAATCGATCAATAATATAATACTCTTAGCAAAATTATCTTTAATTAAAACATTTAAATTAAAAAATATATATATATATATTTAATTTACAATCTGTAGAAACTAAGAGAACAGAAAGGTTCAGAGCTTTTGTGAAACATCATCATACATTTAAATAATAATAATATTGCAAATAGAAAACTGGATGGACTTCAGTGATAGATGGGGGGGTTAAGGGTAGCTGGGACAAAACACAAACAAGGATGGGACAAAAAACAAACGAAAGATAACTATTGTCAAATATACTGTGTCCTTAAAATGTACAGTATATAGTATGTATAAGCTAGAAGTAGAAGCCTAAGTGTTGTTGTCCATTAGTTTACTCCAATTAGGGAAGGGGAAAATAATAAAGGAAAATATATTTAAAAAATATATACAGTCAAAAGTTTGGACACACCTACTCATTCAAGGTTTTTTTCTTTTACTATTTTATACATTGTAGAATAATAGTGAAGACATCAAAACTATGAAATAACACATATGGAATCATGTAGTAACCAAAAAAGTTTAAAATTCAAATATATTTGAGATTCTTCACAGTAGCCACACTTTGCCTTGATGACAGCTTTGCACACTCTTTGCATTCTCTCTACCAGCTTCATGAGGTAGTCACCTGGAATGCATTTCAATTAACAGGTGTGACATCTTAAAAGTTAATTTGTGGAATTTATTTTCTTCTTAATGCATTTGAGACAATCAGTTGTGTTGTGACAAGGTAGGGGTGGTATACAGAAGATAGTCCTATTTGTTAAAAGACCAAGTCCATATTATGGCAAGAACAGCTCAAATAAGCAAAGAGAAACAACAGTCCATCATTACCCTAAGACATGAAGGTCAGTCAATCCGGAAAATGGCAAGAACTTTGAAAGTTTCTTCAAGTGCAGTCGCAAAAACCATCAAGAGCTATGATAAAACTGGTTCTCATGAGGACCGCCACAGGAAAGGAAGACCCAGAGTTACCTCTGCTGGAGAGGATAAGTTCACTAGAGTTAACTGCACCTCAGATTGCAGCCCAAATAAATGCTTCACGGAGTTCAAGTAACAGACAAATCTCAACAACAAATGTTCAGAGGAGACTGCATGAATCAGGCCTTCAGGGTCGAATTGCTGCAAAGAAACCACTCTAAAGGACACCAATTATAAGAAGAGACATGTTTGGGCCAAGAAACATGAGCAATGGACATTAGACCAGTGGACATCTGTCCTTTGGTCTGATGAGTTCAAATTTTAGATTTTTTGGTTTCAACTGCTGTGTCTTTGTGAGACGTAGAGTCGGTGAATGGATGATCTCCGCATGTGTGGTTCCCACCGTGAAGCATGGAGGAGGAGGTGTGATGGTGTGGGGGTGCTTTGCTGTTGACAGTGTCTGTGATTTATTTAGAATTCAAGACACACTTAACCAGCATGGGCTACCAAAGTATTCGGCAGTGATACGCCATCCCATCTGGTTTGCGCTTAGTGGGACTGTCATTTGTTTTTTCAACAGGACAATGACCCAACACACCTCCAGACTGTATACGGGCTATTTGACCATGAAGGAGAGTGATGGAGTGCTGCATCAGATGACCTCCACAACCACCCAACATCAACCCAATTGAGATGGTTTGGGATGAGTCAGACCGCAGAGTGAAGGAAAAGCAGCCAACAAGTGCTCAGCATATGTGGGAAGTCCTTCAAGACTGCAAAGTTGTCATCAAGGCAAAGGGTGGCTACTTTATAGAATCTAAAATCAAAACTATTTTGATTTGTTTAACGCTTTTTAGGTTACTTGTTAAGGTCAATGGCATCATGAACTTTACCCAGGACCGGGACATTTTACGCCAGAAACCTCGTTGCCTCTGCCAGGAGGCTGAAACTTGACCATAAGTGGATCTTCCAGCGAGACAATAACCCCAAGCACATATCAAAATCCACAAAGACATGGTAAATTGGCCACAAAATCTAAATTTTGCAATGGCCATCCAGTCTACGGACATGACGCCCATTGAAAACCTTTGGTTTGAATTGAAGAGGGATATCCTTTGTCTAAGCACAGACGAAGGATATCAAGGATCTGAAAGAAATCTGTAAGGAGGAATGGTCTTAGATAACTCCCAATGTGTTCTCCAACTCATAAAACATTTTAGAAAAATGCTCAATGCCATTATCCTATCAATTTGAGTTATTGGGACCCCTACCTTTTTGAGATTATAAAATAATATAATTGTCAAACAATTTTGAGCATACAATATACTGTAGCTCAGTATTTTAATTATTTATTTTATACAGTCATTTTTGCTCATCTTTATCAAGGGTGTCAATAATTTCAGACCCCACTGTGGGAGTATTGTCACGGGTGGACATGAGAGCAACTGTGTCCCTTTAAGAGAGACATTGTCCCTTTAAGGTAAAATCCATGTTAATAAGGAGTAAACAGGTTGAAAAGGAGAAAATGGGTTGAAAGGGTGACCATCATCTTGGTTGGTTCATGGTTATTAAATGAGGTTCTCTCTTCTGTAATTCTGTATACCTTTAACTTGAACATTTAATTATTAACGGAGAATAGTCAAGTGCTATTCAACCAAACAATGTCAATAGTTCTCATAGGCCTTTATTGTGATAGTTAGATGTCTTTTCAAAGTTTCTTTATTTTATTTATGAAGATATTATCTTGTGAGGTCTTTCCAAGACCAATTATTGGACAGCAAAAGATGATAGGATTAAATCCATAGTGTTGCTCTGTCTTTGGTTGTATTTGTTGTCGTTGTTTGGGTGATCTCTGTGCAGGTTGGATGCACATGATCTCTGTCCGACACGCTGCATTTCTGGAGGGAGTCTCATCGCAATCCGAGCCATGCTTTCAAACCCCCGGCTCACCGCAGAAGCCAACCACACATAAACCTTGTTAGAAAAATCTCAGTTACAACCCCACGTCCGCAACCAGCAACCAGCAACCACACTTTACCTTATTTCATTTTTATTGATTTGATTGATTTGATTTGATTTCACTGACATTAAAATGGTAAAATCCTGGCCCTTTTAGCACAAACCTTTTTGTAGAGTGGGAGCGGAAGACTCATATCCAAAATTGTTTTAATAAGTGTAGACTAACGGCCGAGGAGACAAAAATCTGCATACTCTATTTTATTCCCAGTTATTCAATGAATAGATGAACCACTGTTTCTGTATGCAGTGCCTTCGTCAGGGTCAAAGCATACACCAAGGGCATTCGTTTTCCACATTCAATTTTGAGCAGACAATTGTTCAGTCAATGCAGAATGGAATAGATCTGTACTTATTGAATCTGTTAGAAATGTTTGACCCCAAAAAGAGACTGGCAAGGATGATGTTGTAAGTTTAATAAAAAGGTATACAGCCTGAGCCCTGCAGCGTTGTATTTTGCTTTAGCAGAGTAGCTGCAAGTTTCAGTACTGCTCCTCTTTCATAGTGCAAGGCCTCTATAGGCCAACAGTAAGAACCACAGTTCAAGAACATAAAAAATATTCATGTATTTTTCCTCTCTCCCTCTCTCTGAACTTGTGCTGAGTCTAGAGGTTGACCGATTATGATTTTTCAACACCGATACCAATACCGATTATTGGAGGACCAAAAAAGGCCGATACCGATTAATCGGACGATATATACAGTGGGGCAAAAAAGTATTTAGTCAGCCACCAATTGTGCAAGTTCTCCCACTTAAAACGATGAGAGAGGCCTGTAATTTTCATCATAGGTACACTTCAACTATGACAGACAAAATGAGAGAAAAAAAATCCAGAAAATCACATTGTAGGATGTTTTATGAATTTATTTGCAAATTATGGTGGAAAATAAGTATTTGGTCACCTACAAACAAGCAAGATTTCTGGCTCTCACAGACCTGTAACTTCTTCTTTAAGAGGCTCCTCTGTCCTCCACTCGTTACCTGTATTAATGGCACCTGTTTGAACTTGTTATCAGTATAAAAGACACCTGTCCACAACCTCAAACAGTCACACTCCAAACTCCACTATGGCCAAGACCAAAGAGCTGTCAAAGGACACCAGAAACAAAATTGTAGACCTGCACCAGGCTGGGAAGACTGAATCTGCAATAGGTAAGCAGCTTGGTTTGAAGAAATCAACTGTGGGAGCAATTATTAGGAAATGGAAGACATACAAGACCACTGATAATCTCCCTCGATCTGGGGCTCCACGCAAGATCTCACCCCGTGGGGTCAAAATTATCACAAGAACGGTGAGCAAAAATCCCAGAACCACACGGGGGGACCTAGTGAATGACCTGCAGAGAGCTGGGACCAAAGTAACAAAGCCTACCATCAGTAACACACTACGCCGCCAGGGACTCAAATCCTGCAGTGCCAGACGTGTCCCCCTGCTTAAGCCAGTACATGTCCAGGCCCGTCTGAAGTTTGCTAGAGAGCATTTGGATGATCCAGAAGAAGATTGGGAGAATGTCATATGGTCAGATGAAACCAAAATATAACTTTTTGGTAAAATCTCAACTCGTCGTGTTTGGAGGACAAAGAATGCTGAGTTGCATCCAAAGAACACCATACCTACTGTGAAGCATGGGGGTGGAAACATCATGCTTTGGGGAAGTTTTTCTGCAAAGGGACCAGGACGACTGATCCGTGTAAAGTGCCCTGATAAGTTCCTTTCCTGAGGATGGCTCACCTCTCACAGTTCTGGGTGACTTTAACCTCCCCACGTCTACCTTTGACTCATTCCTCTCTGCCTCCTTCTTTCCACTCCTCTCCTCTTTTGACCTCACCCTCTCACCTTCCCCCCCTACTCACAAGGCAGGCAATACGCTTGACCTCATCTTTACTAGATGCTGTTCTTCCACTAATCTCATTGCAACTCCCCTCCAAGTCTCCGACCACTACCTTGTATCCTTTTCCCTCTCGCTCTCATCCAACACTTCCCACACTGCCCCTACTCGGATGGTATCGCGCCGTCCCAACCTTCGCTCTCTCTCCCCCGCTACTCTCTCCTCTTCCATCCTATCATCTCTTCCCTCTGCTCAAACCTTCTCCAACCTATCTCCTGATTCTGCCTCCTCAACCCTCCTCTCCTCCCTTTCTGCATCCTTTGACTCTCTATGTCCCCTATCCTCCAGGCCGGCTCGGTCCTCCCCTCCTGCTCCGTGGCTCGACGACTCATTGCGAGCTCACAGAACAGGGCTCCGGGCAGCCGAGCGGAAATGGAGGAAAACTCGCCTCCCTGCGGACCTGGCATCCTTTCACTCCCTCCTCTCTACATTCTCCTCTTCTGTCTCTGCTGCTAAAGCCAATTTCTACCACTCTAAATTCCAAGCATCTGCCTCTAACCCTAGGAAGCTCTTTGCCACCTTCTCCTCCCTCCTGAATCCTCCTCCCCCTCCTCCCCCCTCCTCCCTCTCTGCTGATGACTTTGTCAACCATTTTGAAAAGAAGGTCGACGACATCCGATCCTCGTTTGCTAAGTCAAACGACACCGCTGGTTCTGCTCACACTGCCCTACCCTGTGCTTTGACCTCTTTCTCCCCTCTCTCTCCAGATGAAATCTCGCGTCTTGTGACGGCCGGCCGCCCAACAACCTGCCCGCTTGACCCTATCCCCTCCTCTCTTCTCCAGACCATTTCCGGAGACCTTCTCCCTTACCTCACCTCGCTCATCAACTCATCCTTGACCGCTGGCTACGTCCCTTCCGTCTTCAAGAGAGCGAGAGTTGCACCCCTTCTGAAAAAACCTACACTCGATCCCTCCGATGTCAACAACTACAGACCAGTATCCCTTCTTTCTTTTCTCTCCAAAACTCTTGAACGTGCCGTCCTTGGCCAGCTCTCCTGCTATCTCTCTCAGAATGACCTTCTTGATCCAAATCAGTCAGGTTTCAAGACTAGTCATTCAACTGAGACTGCTCTTCTCTGTGTCACGGAGGCGCTCCGCACTGCTAAAGCTAACTCTCTCTCCTCTGCTCTCATCCTTCTAGACCTATCGGCTGCCTTTGATACTGTGAACCATCAGATCCTCCTCTCCACCCTCTCCGAGCTGGGCATCTCCGGCGCGGCCCACGCTTGGATTGCGTCCTACCTGACAGGTCGCTCCTACCAGGTGGCGTGGCGAGAATCTGTCTCCGCACCACGTGCTCTCACCACTGGTGTCCCCCAGGGCTCTGTTCTAGGCCCTCTCCTATTCTCGCTATACACCAAGTCACTTGGCTCTGTCATATCCTCACATGGTCTCTCCTATCATTGCTATGCAGACGACACACAATTAATCTTCTCCTTTCCCCCCTCTGATAACCAGGTGGTGAATCGCATCTCTGCATGTCTGGCAGACATATCAGTGTGGATGACGGATCACCACCTCAAGCTGAACCTCGGCAAGACGGAGCTGCTCTTCCTCCCGGGGAAGGACTGCCCGTTCCATGATCTCGCCATCACGGTTGACAACTCCATTGTGTCCTCCTCCCAGAGTGCTAAGAACCTTGGCGTGATCCTGGACAACACCCTGTCGTTCTCAACTAACATCAAGGCGGTGACCCGTTCCTGTAGGTTCATGCTCTACAACATTCGCAGAGTACGACCCTGCCTCACGCAGGAAGCGGCGCAGGTCCTAATCCAGGCACTTGTCATCTCCCGTCTGGATTACTGCAACTCGCTGTTGGCTGGGCTCCCTGCCTGTGCCATTAAACCCCTACAACTCATCCAGAACGCCGCAGCCCGTCTGGTGTTCAACTTTCCCAAGTTCTCTCACGTCACCCCGCTCCTCCGCTCTCTCCACTGGCTTCCAGTTGAAGCTCGCATCCGCTACAAGACCATGGTGCTTGCCTACGGAGCTGTGAGGGGAACGGCACCCCCGTACCTTCAGGCTCTGATCAGGCCCTACACCCAAACAAGGGCACTGCGTTCATCCACCTCTGGCCTGCTCGCCTCCCTACCTCTGAGGAAGTACAGTTCCCGCTCAGCCCAGTCAAAACTGTTCGCTGCTCTGGCACCCCAATGGTGGAACAAACTCCCTCACGACGCCAGGTCAGCGGAGTCAATCACCACCTTCCGGAGACACCTGAAACCCCACCTCTTTAAGGAATACCTAGGATAGGATAAAGTAATCCTTCTAACCCCCCCCCCCTTAAAAGAGTTAGATGCACTATTGTAAAGTGGTTGTTCCACTGGATATCATAAGGTGAATGCACCAATTTGTAAGTCGCTCTGGATAAGAGCGTCTGCTAAATGACTTAAATGTAATGTAAATGTAAATGTAAAGGTAAGAATGAATGGGGCCATGTATCGTGAGATTTTGAGTGAAAACCTCCTTCCATCAGCAAGGGCATTGAAGATGAAACGTGGCTGGGTCTTTTAGCATGACAATGATCCCAAACGCACCGCCCGGGCAACGAAGGAGTGGCTTCGTAAGAAGCATTTCAAGGTCCTGGAGTGGCCTAGCCAGTCTCCAGATCTCAACCCCATAGAAAATCTTTGGAGGGAGTTGAAAGTCCGTGTTGCCCAGCAACAGCCCCAAAACATCACTGCTCTAGAGGAGATCTGCATGGAGGAATGGGCCAAAATACCAGCAACAGTGTGTGAAAACGTTGTGAAGACTTACAGAAAACGTTTGACCTCTGTCATTGCCAACAAAGGGTATATAACAAAGTATTGAGATAAACTTTTGCTATTGACCAAATACTTATTTTCCACCATAATTTGCAAATAAATTCATAAAAAATCCTACAATGTGATTTTCTGGATTTTTTTTTCTCATTTTGTCTGTCATAGTTGAAGTGTACCTATGATGAAAATTACAGGCCTCTCTCATCTTTTTAAGTGGGAGAACTTGCACAATTGGTGTCACGACTTCAACCGAGGCAGGCTCTCCTTCCCGTTCGGGTGGCGCTCGGCGGTCGTCGTCACCGGCCTACTAGCTGCTACTGACTCTTTTTCCTCCCCCTCCTTATGTGTTTATGGTTATCACCTGGTTTGAGGGAATTAGCAATCAGGGTGGCTTTATTAGTCAGCCAGCCTGTCTGCTTCTTTGTGCGGGATTGTTCGTCTGTTTCTTTGGATTTCGGGAGTGGTTCGTGTGTGTGTACTGGTTTTGTCTTCATGTTGGAAGACAGGTGTTTATTTGACACCCAGTAGTCCGGTTTGGACATTGTTTGTGTACGAGTTGGGAATTTAACTCAACCTATTGAAGCTCTGCTGTTCCTGCGTCTGATTCCACAAACACCCCGACACCTAGAGCATTACAGAATCGCGCACCATCATGGAGTCAGCAGGAGCAGCAGCTAACCCTCTCCCATCGATGGAGGAACGGGTTCTCCACCACACCACCGTCCTCCATCAGATCGGATCCGCCATGGATCAAATGATGGAGAGAATGGAGCGATGGGAGAGGAGTGGGCTCCTCTCTCCACCTTCGGCTCCCCCTCCCCAGGATTCTCCATCCCCCGGCTCCAGCGCGCTCCGTCTTACGCTCCCGAGGGATTATGATGGAACAGCGGCAGGTTGTCAGGGGTTTTTACCCCAACTGGAGCTATACCTGGTCACTGTTCGCCCCACTCCCTCGGGAGCGGAGAGGGTGAGTGTCCTCGTCTCCTGCCTAACGGGTCGTGCTCTGGAGTGGGCCAACGCAGTCTGGAATGGCCCGGACTCCGTGAAGGAGCACTACCCGGAGTTTACCCGTCGTTTTCGTGCCGTGTTCGACCACCCCACAGGCGGCCGAGCGGCGGGTGAGAGACTATTTCATCTAAGGCAGGAGAGGAGGAGCGCACAGGATTTCGCGCTGGAGTTCCGGACCTTGGCCGCGGGATCAGGGTGGAACGACAGGGCCCTTATTGACCACTACCGGTGTAGTCTCCGGGAGGACGTCCGTAGGGAGCTAGCGTGTCGGGACATCGCTCTGTCGTTGGATGAGCTCATCGACATGTCCATCCGACTGGACAATCTGCTGGCTGCCCGCGGGCGTTCGGAGAGGGTCCTGTGCGTTCCACCACCCAGCGCCCCGGCTCCCATCCCGATGGAGTTGGGAGGGGCCGCGCCTAGGGGTATCGGAGGACGAGGCCTCCCCTGCACCAACTGTGGTCGGAGAGGACACACGGCCGATCGGTGCTGGGGGGGTCTGTCTGGGAGTCGAGATGTCAGGCGGGACGCTTCTCGATCACCCCAGGTGAGTCAGCACCAAACTCACTCAGAACCTCCTGTCGGTCACATGTTTGTCTCAATTTTTTTCCTTGATTTTTTCCCCTCTTCTCAGCATAGGGCACTAGTCGATTCAGGTGCAGCTGGGAACTTTATGGATCGCGGACTCGCCCGAGAGTTGGGCGTTCCGCTTGTGCCGATAGATTCTCCCTTTCCCGTGCACTCCCTAGATAGCCGGCCATTAGGGTCAGGGGTGGTCAGGGAGGCCACAGTTCCCCTGGACATGGTGACGCAGGGGAATCATAGGGAACGTATCAGTCTATACATTATCGATTCGCCTGCATTTCCAGTGGTGCTGGGTATTCCCTGGCTGGCCCGGCACAATCCCAATATTTCGTGGAGACAGGGGGTTCTCCAGGGGTGGTCAGAGGAGTGTTCTGGAAGGTGTCTGGGAGTTTCCATTGGTGCCACGTCGGTGGAGAGTCCAGACCAGGGTTCCACGGTGCGCATTCCCCCCGAGTATGCCGATTTGGCAATCGCTTTCTGTAAAAAGAAAGCGACGAAATTACCACCACATCGACCGGGTAGGGATTGTGCGATAGATCTCCAGGTTAACGCTGCGCTTCCTAAGAGTCACGTGTACCCTTTGTCCCAAGAGGAGACGTTGGCTATGGAGACATATGTCACGGAATCTCTGGGACAGGGGTACATTCGGCCCTCCATCTCACCCGTCTCCTCGAGTTTCTTTTTTGTGAAGAAAAAGGAGGGAGGTTTGCGTCCGTGTATTGATTATAGAGGTCTAAATGCCATCACGGTGGGGTTTAGTTACCCACTACCTCTCATCGCTTCGGCGGTGGAATCATTTCACGGAGCGCAGTTCTTTACAAAACTGGACCTCAGGAGCGCGTACAGCCTGGTGCGTATTCGGGAGGGAGACGAGTGGAAAACCGCATTTAGTACCACATCGGGCCACTATGAGTACTGCGTCATGCCGTATGGGTTAAAGAATGCTCCAGCCGTGTTCCAATCCTTTGTAGACGACATTCTCAGGGACCTGCACGGGCAGGGGGTAGTTGTGTATATCGATGACATTCTGATCTACTCAACTACTCACGCCGCGCATGTATCTCTAGTGCGCAAAGTGCTTGGCAGACTGCTGGAGCATGACTTATACGTCAAGGCTGAGAAGTGTGTGTTTTCCAAACAAGCCGTCTCCTTCCTGGGTTATCGCATTTCCACCTCGGGGGTGGTGGTGGAGAGTGACCGCATAAAGGCCGTGCGTAATTGGCCGACTCCGACCACGGTAAAAGAGGTGCAGCGGTTTTTGGGTTTTGCCAACTACTACCGGAGATTTATCCGGGGTTTTGGCCAGGTAGCGGCTCCCATTACCTCACTGCTGAGGGGGGGTCCGGTGAGGTTGCGGTGGTCAGCGCCGGCGGACGGAGCTTTCAACAGGTTGAAGGTTCTGTTCACGGAGGCTCCCGTGTTGGCGCATCCGGATCCCTCTTTAGCATTCATAGTGGAGGTGGACGCTTCCGAGGCTGGGGTGGGTGCCGTGCTATCACAGCGCTCGGGTGCGCCACCAAAACTCCGCCCCTGCGCTTTCTTCTCTAGTAAGCTCAGTGCAGCGGAGCGTAACTATGATGTGGGGGATCGGGAGTTGTTAGCGGTGGTCAGGGCTCTGAAGGTGTGGAGACACTGGCTTGAGGGGGCCAAGCACCCTTTTCTCATCTGGACCGACCACCAGAATCTGGAGTATATTCGGGCAGCTAGGAGACTGAACCCACGTCAGGCAAGGTGGGCCATGTTTTTCACCCGGTTTAGGTACACGTTGTCCTATAGACCCGGTTCAAAAAACGTAAAGGCAGACGCACTGTCCCGTCTTTACGACACGGAGGAGAGGACCACTGAACCCACTCCCATCATCCCCGCCTCGAGGCTGATCGCGCCAGTGGTATGGGAGGTGGACTCGGACATCGAGCGGGCGCTACGGGCGGAACCCGCGCCTCCTCAGTGTCCGGCGGGCCGTAAGTACATACCGCTTGGTGTTCGGGACCGCCTTATTCAGTGGGCTCATGTCCTACCCTCCTCGGGTCACCCTGGGGTGACAAGGACAGTGGGGAGCCTTCGGGGGAGGTATTGGTGGCCTACCTTAGCTCGAGACGTTAGGGTTTATGTCTCCTCCTGTTCGGTATGCGCTCAGAGTAAGGCTCCTAGGCACCTTCCTCGAGGGAAGTTGCAACCCCTCCCCGTTCCACAACGGCCATGGTCTCATCTGTCTGTAGACTTCCTGACCGATCTGCCTCCCTCTCAGGGAAACACTACGGTTCTGGTAATTGTGGATCGGTTTTCTAAGTCCTGCCGTCTCCTCCCGTTGCCCGTTGCCCGGTATCCCTACTGCCCTACAGACTGCGGAGGCCTTATTCACTCACGTCTTCCGGCACTACGGGGTGCCGGAGGATATTGTGGGGCGGCAGGGTAGCCTAGTGGTTAGAGCGTTGGACTAGTAACCGAAAGGTTGCAAGTTCAAATCCCCGAGCTGACAAGATACAAATCTGTCGTTCTGCCCCTGAACAGGCAGTTAACCCACTGTTCCTAGGCCGTCATTGAAAATAAGAATTTGTTCTTAACTGACTTGCCTAGTTAAATAAAGGTAAAAAAAAAAAAAAAAAAAAAAAAAAAAAATATTGTTTCTGATCGGGGCCCCCAGTTCACGTCCCGAGTGTGGAGGGCGTTCATGGAGCGTCTGGGGATCACGGTCAGCCTGACATCCGGGTATCACCCCGAGAGTAATGGGCAGGTGGAGAGAGTGAACCAGGAGGTGGGTAGGTTTCTGCGGTCGTATTGTCAGGACCGGCCAGGGGAGTGGGCGAGATACATTCCCTGGGCTGAGATGACCCAGAACTCACTACGCCACTCCTCTACTAATGTGTCCCCCTTTCAGTGTGTGTTGGGGTACCAGCCGGTCCTGGCACCATGGCATCCGAGCCAGACCGAGGCTCCTGCGGTGGAGGAGTGGGTACAGCGCTCCAAGGAGACCTGGAGGGCCGTCCGGGAGTCCCTTCAACAAGCTACTGGAAGGCAGAAGAGGAGCGCTGACCGCCACCGCAGTGAGGCCCCCGTGTTTGTACCGGGGGAAAGGGTCTGGCTCTCGACCCGAAACCTACCCCTCCGCTTGCCCTGCCGGAAGCTGAGGCCGCAGTGTGTAGGGCCATTCAAAGTCCTGAGGAGAATAAACGAGGTGTGTTATCGATTAAAACTCCCTTCCTATTATCGTATTAACCCCTCGTTTCATGTGTCTCTCCTCAGGCCGGTGGTAGCTGGTCCCCTGCAGGACGGTGAGGTACCGGAGGTCAATCCTCCCCCTCTGGACATCGAGGGGTCCCCGGCGTACACGATACGGGCCATTCTGGACTCGAGACGCCGGGCGAGGGGCCTACAGTACCTCGTGGACTGGGAGGGGTACGGTCCGGAGGAGAGGTGCTGGGTACCGGTGGAGGACATGTTGGATCCATCTATGGTAAAGGATTTCCATCGCCTCCATCCGGAGCGCCCTGCGCCTCGTCCTCCGGGTCGACCTCGAGGCCGGTGTCGGCGCGCTGCGGGAGCCGCGCGTCAGAGGGGGGGTACTGTCACGACTTCAACCGAGGCAGGCTCTCCTTCCCGTTCGGGTGGCGCTCGGCGGTCGTCGTCACCGGCCTACTAGCTGCTACTGACTCTTTTTCCTCCCCCTCCTTATGTGTTTATGGTTATCACCTGGTTTGAGGGAATTAGCAATCAGGGTGGCTTTATTAGTCAGCCAGCCTGTCTGCTTCTTTGTGCGGGATTGTTCGTCTGTTTCTTTGGATTTCGGGAGTGGTTCGTGTGTGTGTACTGGTTTTGTCTTCATGTTGGAAGACAGGTGTTTATTTGACACCCAGTAGTCCGGTTTGGACATTGTTTGTGTACGAGTTGGGAATTTAACTCAACCTATTGAAGCTCTGCTGTTCCTGCGTCTGATTCCACAAACACCCCGACACCTAGAGCATTACAATTGGTGGCTGACTAAATACTTTTTTGCCCCTTCCTACTTACAAAGCATGTAGAGGTCTGTAATTTTTTATCATAGGTACACTTCAACTGTGAGCGACGGAATCTAAAACAAAAATCCAGATAATCACATTGTATGATTTTTAAGTAATTAATTTGCATTGTATTGCATGACATAAGTATTTGATACATCAGAAAAGCAGTACTTAATATTTGGTACAGAAACCTTTGTTTGCAATTACAGAGATCATACGTTTCCTGTAGTTCTTGACCAGGTTTGCACACACTGCAGCAGGGATTTTGGCCCACTCCTCCATACAGACCTTCTCCAGATCCTTCAGGTTTCGGGGCTGTCGCTGGGCAATACGGACTTTCAGCTCCCTCCAAAGATTATCTATTGGGTTCAGGTCTGGAGACTGGCTAGGCCACTCCAGGACCTTGAGATGCTTCTTACGGAGCCACTCCTTAGTCGCCCTCGCTGTGTGTTTCGGGTCGTTGTCATGCTGGAAGACCCAGCCTTGACCCATCTTCAATGCTCTTACTGAGGGAAGGAGGTTGTTGGCCAAGATCTCGCGATACATGGCCCCATCCATCCTCCCCTCAATACGGTGCACTCGTCCTGTCCCCTTTGCAGAAAAGCATCCCCAAAGAATGATGTTTCCACCTCCATGCTTCACGGTTGGGATGGTGTTCTTGGGGTTGTACTCATCCTTCTTCTTCCTCCAAACACGGCGAGTAGAGTTTAGACCAAAAAGCTCTATTTTTGTCTCATCAGACCACATGACCTTCTCCCATTCCTCCTCTGGATCATCCAGATGGTCATTGGCAAACTTCAGACGGGCATGGACATGCGCTGGCTTGAGCAGGGGGACCTTGCGTGCGCTGCAGGATTTTAATCCATGACGGCGTAGTGTGTTACTAATGGTTTTCTTTGAGACTGTGTTCCCAGCTCTCTTCAGGTCATTGACCAGGTCCTGCCGTGTAGTTCTGGGCTGATCCCTCACCTTCCTCATGATCATTGATGCCCCACGAGGTGAGATCTTGCATGGCGCCTTAGACCGAGGGTGATTGACCGTCATCTTGAACTTCTTCCATTTTCTAATAATTGCGCCAACAGTTGTTGCCTTCTCACCAAGCTGCTTGCCTATTGTCCTGTAGCCCATCCCAGCCTTGTGCAGGTCTACAATTTTATCCCTGATGTCCTTACACAGATCTCTGGTCTTGGCCATTGTGGAGAGGTTGGAGTCTGTTTGATTGAGTGTGTGGACAGGTGTCTTTTATACAGGTAACGAGTTCAAACAGGTGCAGTTAATACAGGTAATGAGTGGAGAACAGGAGGGCTTCTTAAAGAAAAACTAACAGGTCTGTGAGAGCCGGAATTCTTACTGGTTGGTAGGTGATCAAATACTTATGTCATGCAATAAATTGCAAATTAATTACTTAAAAATCATAAAATGTGATTTTCTGGATTTGTGTTTTAGATTCCGTCTCTCACAGTTGAAGTGTACCTATGATAACAATTACAGACCTCTACATGCTTTGTAAGTAGGAAAACCTGCAAAATCGTCAGTGTATCAAATACTTGTTCTCCCCACTGTATATATATATTTGTAATAATGACAATTACAACAATACTGAATGAACAATGAACACTTTTATTTTAACTTTATATAATATATAAATAAAGTCTATTTAGTCTCAAATAAATAATGGAACATGCTCAATTTGGTTTAAATAATGCAAAAACACAGTGTTGGAGAAGAAAGTAAAAGTGCTATATGTGCCATGTAAAAAAGCTAACTTTTAAGTTCCTTGCTCAGAACATGAGAACATATGAAAGCTGGTGGTTCAATATTTCCAGTTCTTCAATATTCCCAGTTAAGAAGTTTTAGGTTGTAGTTATTATAGGAATAATGACTCGTCGACTATTTCTCTCTATACCATTTGTATTTCATATACCTTTGACAATGGGATGTTCTTATAGACACTTTAGTATCGCCAGCCTAATCTCAGGAGTTGATAGGCTTGAAGTCATAAACAGTGCTGTGAAGCAAGCATTGCTAAGAGCTGCTGACAAACGCAGTAAAGTTTGAATGAATGCTTATGAGCCTGCTGCCGCCTACCACCGCTCAGTCAGACTGCTCTATCAAATCATAGACTTAATTATAATATAATAAATACAGAAATACGAGCCGTTGGTCATTAATATGGTCAAATCCGGAAACTATCATTTCGAAAACAAAACGTTTATTCTTTCAGTGAAATACGGAACCGTTCCGTATTTTATCAAACGGGTAGCAACCCTAAGTCTAAATATTGCTGTTACATTGCACAGCCTTCAATGTTATGTCATAATTATGTACAATTCTGGCAAATTAGTTCGCAACGAGCCATGCGGCCCAAACTGTTGCATTTACCCTGACTCTGCGTGCAATGAACGCAAGAGAAGTGACACAATTTCCCTAGTTAATATTGCCTGCTAACATTAATTTCTTTTAACTAAATATGCAGGTTTAAAAAAATATACTTCTGTGTATTGATTTTAAGAAAGGCATTGATGTTTATGGTTAGGTACATTCGTGCAACGATTGTACTTTTTTCACGAATGCGCTTTTGTTAAATCATCCCCCGTTTGGCGAAGTAGGAACGCAGGACAAGCTAGTTAACCTAGTAATATCATCAACCATGTGTAGTTAACTAGTGATTACGTGAAGATTGATTGTTTTTTATAAGATAAGTTTAATGCTAGCTAGCAACTTACCTTGGTTCCTTGCTGCACTCGCGTAACAGGTGGTCAGCCTGCCACGCAGTTTCCTTGTGGAATGCAATGTAATCTGCCAAAAATGCTGATTACAGATTGTTATGAAAACTTGATATCGGCCCTAATTAATCGGCCATACCGATTAATCGGTCGACCTCTAGTTGAGTCAAATCCTTTTGCAGATTATGGATTTTTTTGTCAGGTCGTGTGTGTGTGTGTTAGGTTATTCTACTGAACTGATCTGAGAGGAAGTAGGAGCTGAGGACCATTTCATGGTCACTGCTCCTCATTTGTCATTCAGTGAAGTTAAATACTGGTAGGTAAATACCCCGTGACACGAGAGGGCAAGCCAATCGAAAGCAATTAGGCGACTTTAATTTATTTTATGAAAACGTCCGAACAATCCAACTACAGCGTTGTATAGGAGGGTGAAAGACATCAAGCTTTGTGGACTTGGTCCACACTTTGAGAAAGCTGGAGAAGCAGGAAAAGCACAAATGTTGCTTTACAGCGATTTTGTTTTCACATGAGTTGGAGTGCAAGTTACCATGGAAACAGTTTGCGTTGAGCTAATGCATGATCTCACATGACATTTAGAGGGAAAGTTTGACTACATCCTTGATGACATTAGTGTCAAACTCTATTGTAGACATCAGACTTTTTCGAGGTTCGTGGTAAAGGTACGTACAATAGATCCTCCGGAAGCAACATCAACAGACCATGATCATCTAGTTGATGAGCTACAAAAGGATATGTCAAAAGTAATATACTGAACAAAAATATAAAAGCAACATATAAACTGTTGGTCCCATGTTTCATAAGCTGAAATAGAAAATCACAGAAATTTTCCAAACCCACAAAAAGCTTATTTCTCTCCAATTTTGCCCAGAAATTTGTTTACATCCCTATTAGTGAGCATTTCTCCTTTGCCAAGTTAATCCATCCACCTGACAGGTGTGGCATATCAATAAGATGATTAAACAGCATGATCATCACACAGGTGCACCTTATGCTGGGGACAATAAAAGGCCACTAAAATGTGCAGTTTTGTCATACAACACAATACCACAAATGCCTCAAGTTTTGAGGGAGCATACTCTGCAGGAATGTTTTTTTTTTTTATTAATTTTACTAGGTAAGTTGACTGAGAACACATTCTCATTTACAGCAACAACGTGGGGAATAGTTACAGGGGAGAAGAGGGGGATGAATGAGCCAATTGTAAACTGGGGATGATAAGGTGGCCAGATTGGGAATTTAGGCAGGACACCAGGGTTAACACCCCTACTCTTACAATAAGTGCCATGGGATCTTTAATGACCTCAGAGAGTCAGGACACCCATTTAACGTCCCATCCGAAAGATGGCACCCTACACAGGGCAGTGTCCTGGGGCATTGGGATTTTTTTTTCGACCAGAGAAAAGAGTGCCTCCTACTGGCCCTCCAACACCACTTCCAGCAGCATCTGGTCTCCCATCCAGGGACTGACCAGGACTAACCCTGCTTAGCTTCAGAAGCAAGCCAGCAGTGGGATGCAGGGTGGTATGCTGCTGTCCCTGTCCACCAGAGCTGTTGCCAGGGAATTGAATGTTAATTTCTCTACCATAAGCCACCTCCAAAGTTCTTTTGAGAATTTGGCAGGGTGTGCTGGGGAGTATTTCTGACCGTAATAAAGCCCTTTTGTTGGGGAAAACTCATTCTGATTGGCTGGGCCTGGCTCCCAAGTGGGTGGGCCTGTGCCCTCCCAGGGCCACCCGTGGCTGCGCCCTTGCCCAGTCATGTGAAATCCATTGATTAGGGGCTAATGAACTTATTTCAATTGACTGATTTCCTTATATGAACTGTAACTCTGTAAAATCTTTGAAATTGTTGCATGTTGTGTTTAGATTTTTGTTCAGTGTATGTCATAGGTCAACAGGAAGCACTTACGCTTAGTCTGTCTCCTGCTTTGCCCTCTAGCAATGACTGGTTGTGCAACAAGTTGTATTGGGAGAAACTCCTCCTGTGGTCGTCCTTCTCTACGTGAGAGAACATGTCATGTTGATAGTAGTCCATGATTGACGGAAACTTTCCCACACTGCTCCTCTTCATTGTCTTCTCTTCATAGTCAACTGTGGAGAGCCATTTTCAATCAATATATCTATCTATCAATCAATCAACCAATCAAGATAAACTGTCTAAAATCAAATGATGTAGGCCTACAGTACATCTAAATAACATCAATATTGTGTCTGTGGATGTGGGATGCAGGCGAGATTCTGACCTTGGTTGCGCGTCTTTGCTCTGTTGGTAAGAGTGCTTTGGGTGGAGCCTAGCGTGTTCCCTTCAGACTCTGTCTCGGTGTCACTGCTGCTGCCTGAGTATGTGCACACACTCGCGGCTCTGTACTGTTCAGGAAAGAGAGGGACATTTGAACACAATGAGAAGATAGATAAATCCCTTTAAAGACTACTTCCCAGGAGTCAGATGAACTTGTGGATACCATTTTTATGTCTCAGCATCCAGTACAAAGGAAGTTAGTAGTTTCGCGAGCAAATGCTAATTAGCGTTAGCACAATGACTGGACGTCTATGGTAGACGTCAAGTCATTGTACTAACGCTAGTTAGCAATTGCTTCCTTAAATGGATACTTTGGGATTTTAGCAATTAGGCCCTAGATCTACTAGTATGCTAGCATATATCTATAGACTTCAAGTCATTGCGCTAATGCTAGTTAACATTGGCTCTCGAAACTACCTCTAACTTCAGTGATACTGGACGCAGAGACATAAAAATGGTAGCCACGAGTTCATCTGACTCTGGGGAATTAGATAAAAATCCCTTTAATATCACTGTATCCTCAACAGATTACGAAGATACTCTTTCATAATGATAATGCTTCTTGGAGATGTGATATTGTATAGGGATTGCACAGAAGCCACAATTACTATGCTCTTGCAGTCTATTTTGCTCCCAAAACACCACCCCTTTGACATAGGCCTAATAGTGCGTGGGAAGTTCCTTACACTGGATGAGTTTAGGTCCTTGGTGATCCTCTTCTTCTCCACTTGTTCCTCGTGGGCCTCTGTAGTGACTGTGTGGCTGGTGCTGCATAAGTCTATCTGACTCAGTCGCTTCCTTCTGATCACATCTATCATTCAAAAGTAAAGAGAAACAAATCATGAGACACAGACAACAACCAAACCCACACACTCACACCAGGAAGAGGACCTACGCATTGCGTACATAGAGGGCGGAAAAAAAGAAAGTCAAAGCTATTAGGTCCCGGAGTTTCAGTAAGACTCATATCTACATCCCAAATGGCACCCTATTCCCTTTATAGTGCACTACTTTCGACCATGGCCATAGGTTGCCATTTGGGACGCATCCATAGCTAGCGCTATGCCAATATAGTTGTTAACCTGTGAAAGCACACGCTGTACAACATGAGCATGATGCTACAATTTCTTTAAGTGTGAGGAGAGTTTGGCATTTCATCTGTTAATAGTCAATGGCATCCTCCCTACGGAGACTACACCGCTACATCTCTGTTCTTGAAGCAGCCCCGAAATAGCATCTTCAAACTGTCACCCCCAATGACAAAGCATCCAATGATTGTCACAGCTGAGTCAGTGTGAATTTTAATGACTATCTACCCCTTCCTTCTGTCTTTTTTTTCTCTCTACAACTTCCTACCTTCTCCTGACAACATAATTAACTGGGCCTCGTTGGCGGCGGCGCTGCGGGAACATCAGCAGAATAATTTGTACTGTGCCGAGGACAAAATAGTCCTTTCATCTTCTTGACAACCTGCGAGGGAATCCGTGATGGAGATTAGGCTCCTTCTCTATTCCTTATAATGACAGCTGCTGGTCATGCCTACCTTAACTGCAGTACCTTGGTTCACACAGATCGACACTAATTCCCTGATTGCATAAATCACTGGGATCACTCATCCCTATACTGTACGTGTACATTGTTAGTGTTACTTCCCTCAGCCTATATGATCCCTCTCTCTCTCCTTCCCTCCCTCCCTCCCAACCACCGTCATACTGTTGTGTTGCTGCGGTGAAAGAACAGGCAGAAGGTGGTTTATGATCTATGCTGCTAATTGTCGCTAGTGAGTTTGCGTGTCTAATTGTATTAGCGACTTATCCTTGGGATATGGTCTGTGGGTCGTATTATCCGGAGGGTTTTGTGAAGGTGGGTGAGGGACACGGTGTCCTTTGTTAAGCAGAGCTACAGAATATCACTCAGAATACCAAATCAAGCCTGATAGGCTTGTCCATCTAGTCCAGCATTCTACAAAGGTAGAAGGTTTTCCTTTTCGCTGAATACCTTCAAGTGGAGAATGGATCCTCTGTTGAGATTGAGAGGGTGGAACATGTATAGTGAATTCTTGAGAGTTACGTAAGGTTCATACTTTTTTATTTAACCTTTATTTAACTAGGCAAGTCAGTTAAGAACAAATTCTTATTTACAATGGCGGCCTAGGAACAGTCGGTTAACTGCCTTGTTCAGGGACAGAATGATAGATTTTTACCTTGTCAGCTCGGGGATTCGATCTAGCAACCTTTCGGTTACTGGCCCAATGCTCTAAACACTAGGCTACCTGCCGCCCCATAATGATGTGAATTGAAGTAAAACACTGCCACCCTCATTGCACAATCAAATTGAGCCAGCGAGAATCTGAATTTTATCCTCTCTCATTTTATACACAGTTTATAGATGGGTTAACACCAAATAGGGTTTCATGATAGTGGCCAAACTTCCTCTGAGCCAGCCCAGCCATTCTAGCGATTATATGCAGCTGCGGATCATTGGTTTACCTAACATAAAACCATTGGCATGAAGCAGAGACAACACAGAGCCTGTAACAGTGGTTGTGTCCCTATCATCGACTTTTCTCCTTGAAGTGTGCACTTGAACAATCCACCTCACATGATGGGACTGTACTGGTATAACAACATTGGTGTGGACAGCCAATGCTTATGGCAATCCAATGCTTCTTAATTCATAAAGGGGAGTGTGGAAGTGCACGCTTTGGGAGATGGGTATAGAATGGGGACGTAACGGGGAGGTTGATATGAGGTGAACCCCCAGTCTTACCTGAGGTGGATGGTCTGGGGAGGCAGCTCAGGGCTTCCTGTCCACAACCTCTTCCAGTAACTGAAGGGTCAGACAGGGAGTGGCCCAGGGCACTGGTGGGTTGTGCATGCGGGTGGGTCTCAGACAGGGACGGCACTTTCACATGGGATGGGGAATGAGCAGCAGAAGCCGAGAGGAGGTCCTGGTCAGGATCAGTGGGACTGTGAATGCTCGTCATCATCCGGTCGGGGCTGGACTCAGATCTGGGAATGTGGCGCCCGTTGACCCGGGTGACGGAATCAGGGAGGGGGAAGGTGCCAATCCCGCTGTCCAGGGTTCTCATCTGGCAGCTGGAGCCTGGGGGAGGGGGGGGGGGGGGGGGGGCGGGACAGGAGAAGCAGCGTGTGATGATGGGTGGGGGGGAGCAACGGAAAAGGAGGAGGAGCCACTGGATTGGATTCACAAGCAACTGAAGGGGTTATGGGTAAAAAGGGCATCTTGGGTAGGTTCAATACGGTAGGAGAACGAATGGAGGCAAAAGCAAGAGAAACAGGAGCATTACTTCACGTATCGAGCACCTGGGTACAATCCAAAGCCAAATCATTACGAGAAACTGTAGAAATGTAATGCAGGAAAAAGGTCTGAACTTTTCGTATTACTTTGTCCAGTAATATGTGTGATACGATCTGTTGTGTGTGTAATTCATCAGGTTTATTCCTATAAGTGGTTATCAGCACTCTATGATCAAATCTGTTTCACTTCTTCATAATATTAATAAAGGTATCTGACTAATCTTGAAAAGGATCTAAAATGAATGGCCGCTTGTAACTCCTAGCTCTCTCTGCGTTCCCAATCTAATTTCACCCATTTGGAACCCAGCGTGACTTTAGAGTGCCAATTTATTTGTGATTTTTCTCCCTACCTCCTGTATCAGCATTATGTTGATTTACACACATTCGCCGAACTTGATATGTTCCACACTGCGCAGTGATCTAAGAGCATTGTAGCAACAGATGGACAGCGCTTAAAATACACAGTTTTGCAAAGCCTCTCCGAGCGAGACAGATGGATGGCTGTTCGGCATGATCCAATTCCATGTAACTGTGAATGATGTTGCCTAATCATTCTGTGCTCATGACTTAATTGCAACAATTTGGGTAAAAAAGAAAGAAAGAGAATGTTGAACTAGTTCAAACATGAATTCAGTTTAAAGACAAAAGAGGGGGAAAGGTCTCATGGCTGATATGACTGCCGCTTTGACATTCTTCTGTTCTCATTCTAGGTTGCAAAGTATGTTGCTGCATTGCAAAAGTAGAAAAGATCCATCTAGTGTTATATATTTATTATAGACTAGTTGAGGATGGAAAAACCTTGGAAATGATTGATCCTATCGAGTAAACAGTTGTTTTGGAAGATATTTTCCCCCATAGAACAATCTGTAAGTTCTGATTTCTTTCTTGCCTTTCATGGACAAGCATGGGACCTATTTTTTTAGAGTTGGGTCGATTTCTGCTAGCTCTGCCCTTAACCCTGGAGCTTGGTCTTGTAACGCCCAGACCATAAACATCCACTTCTTCTATATGCCCTAACACATCCATCCATCGAATGAATAAATGGATGATTGAATTCATGAATTCATGAATTAACTGTTTCCCCTGAAGGGGTTCAAGGCATGTAAGAGGTAGCCCTCATAACTTCCATGGATATGATTTAGTACAAATACCCATAAACATAGGGCTCGCACAACATCATCTCCTAACAGCTGCATTAAACCCTCATAATTAAAACCAAAGCTATAAGTTATCAGAGGCAATGCACTGCTGTTGTAAGATACATTATTAACCTAATAAAGCAATATTTACAGTCCTCTCTAAATGTGCAACCAGACATTCAATTAAACCAACAGTGCATCAAAACAAGAATTCATTCAATTATGCATCAGAAACGTCCCACTGGATGACTGGGAGTAAACACAGTCAACTTAAATCATGCTATTAGTTAGAGTCATATTGTAGGCATACGTGTCTTCTTCTGCCTCTCTTGCACCACCTACTCTGCAGTAATGCGTGAGAATGAGTTGTAGCTGAGGTGGTCATAAACCACCTCGATGGACAGATGGCCTGTTATGTTGCTCAGATTAATCTGCAATGAGTCAGCACGGGGCGGTTGTGGCAAGCCCCTAAAACAGCAGCTGATCAATTACTACAGATTTCTGCATTATGCATCAAGTGCAAACCACTTCAGAATGTCTCACATTCTTGATCCTATATTCAAGGGAAAAGACAGAGAAGATAAAGAGGGAGATAAATAGAGAAAGGGAAATAAAAGAGAAAGAGAGGAAGGAAAGAGAAACCTCCATACCTCACAAAGCTTAATAATCAAAGGAGTTGATTTGGCAGTTGTTTTCAATATGCCCTTTGCACTCACACTATAACTAGGTCTAACATGGACCTCGAAGCCAGTTCCACCAATGTTTTTTCTAATCGGGGACTGGTTTAGACCTGGGACACCAGGTTGGTGCATATTAATTATCAGGTAGAACAGAAAACCAGCAGTACTCTGGACCTCGAAGGGTATGATTTTAATGCCCCTAGGGTAAAAATTGTGTTTACTGTGATCCCAATCACTTCTACATTAAACCTCCAGGTGATAGAGGGCAAGCGCTGCAGACCAAATGACATGTTATGATGAGGACTCATTTAAAACCCCGACATTAACCACCATCACAACTGCATGGGAATGACAACCAGAGGTCATGACTATCGTCACATGACCAAGACCTCAAACCGTTAAAATCAACAAGTCAAAGCTCATAACATGAGCTGTTAATGATCTATTATCTATGCATAGTACCTCTACCGACATGTACATATTACCTCAATTACCTTGACTAACCTGTAACCCTGCACATTGACTCGGTACTGGTACCCATATATAGCCTCGTTATTGTTGCTCTTAATTTGTTTTTATATAGTTTATTTAGTAAATATTTCATTTTTCTTTAAACTGCATTGTTGGTTAAGGCCTTGTAAGGTGAGAAATAAAATGTGATTTGATTTGATTTGAACCATGACAAAACCACACCTCATAGACTCATGAGTCCATCTGCATCCTTTTGTAGTTTCTAGTTTTAATCCCTGCTACAATATCACATTATGTCAACAAAAAAAATGCTCTTTTTGTTTCTAGTTTCTTGTGTGTTCAGAGAAAATAAGTAATTGAGATCAGGCAAATGTGTGACATATTCTACCCATAAAATCCCAGGGTAAAATGATATGCTAGGCTGGACTTCAGGACCTATAAGTGGACTCTGCTTAAATCTTTATGAGAGCTTTAATTCATACTGAGGGGAGGTTGGATAGATGTGCTAGCTGGCAGAATTAAATATGCTATTCAGTTAATTAGAATAGAGAAACGATTAACAATCTTATTTTTGGCTCTGTTCCACGATATGGGGCTTAGTTGAATCAGGGAAATGTTCATACACCCTGGAAAGTTTCCCATGTCAAAACAATTTCTGGCAATATTTGTGTGGTAGACCCCATCAATACAGAGGCTAGCATATAAAAATGACTTTGAGCCAAAGAGAGCAGCTTTTATAAGTAATGGTATATAGGCCTATGTTTTCCATGTTGGATGTAAATTATGTCCAAAATAACCTAAATCTAGCTCCATAATGTCCATCCTTTAGATAAATCTTGATTTAAATGGTCATTATGATAGTCAACATAAATTAGTTATATTGAGTGAAATACTGCTTACCAGCAGCCATATTATCTGTGTAGACCTATTATATGCATGGAAATAAATAAACAAAGTTAAGCAACGGAGATCATAATCTTGTGTGAAAATAAGGACAAACTTCAAATATAAAGAAAAGACCACTATAATTCAAGTCGAGGCATCACAAACACCTTTTGCACAGGTTGTACATGACCGTTTTGCTCCTCTCCTGTTCACGTAATGCCAAAGCCAGACTAAGTGAGAGAAGACCCCATTCCTGAATGGACAACAGTCTTCTCTTAAAAGATAGACTGAGTGGCACATTAACTGCCTAAAGCATTCCGACAGAGCGATAGGCACCTAGTATTATACAGCTCTAATAAACATTGATTACCCTGTCCTAGTCCCGTTCCCTAAGAATGCCTTCCACCTGCCAATGAATGACAAACTGCCCAGCATGTAAAGATCGCCTTGTCATTGAAATAGTAAGTGGGTGTTGTTGCATATAATTTTCTCATCACACATTGTATGCTACCAAAGCTCTAAGAACAGCAGCTGCCCCGACAACCCTCAATGTCTTAGCCACGTAAATAACAATGTGCGCTAGCAACGCTAAAAGGATTTTTGAACGCCGGAGACAGTAACCATTTTGTTGATGACCTCAATATGCAGTGGGAGAGTGGCGTGATAATAAAGACTCACTCTGCCAGTGACAAGACGAATCAGTCCTGCAAAGATGCAGGAAATATTGTATAGGCTCTAAGCTTACAGTTTTTCTCTGGTATGAGAAAGTGTTACATATGCAAGTCCCACATGCATTTGCCATTAGGTGATGAATGGCAACAGTTATTTCTGTATGCTACAGAAGCCTAAAATAAGAGACCGTTTGTATAATCTATTACAGAAATACTTTACACAGAGAGCAAAAGTTTGAGATGTATTGCTGGTGACTACTGAAAATGTCTATGTTGAAAAATGTATTTTAATGTTGCTTATTAGCACTAAAATGTTATATGTTTTCAGACGATAGCTACAGTAGACCCACGGCTACAGTAAAAGCCTTACCTATCATGTGGTCCTGACATGAAGTCTCAGGGGTGGGGTCCTCCTCATTCTCTCCTTGCAAGCTGATCTTCTGTGTCACAATGATGGTCTGGTGGGAAAAAATGAAGGATGAAGTCAGTATGTATTTAACTTGAGTTCGCACAACATATAATATATATATAATATAAGTTCTAAATCATGTTGATGACAAATTTGTTTAGGCATAATGACAGAACATTGAAATAAAGTGTTATTCAATTTGCCTCACAACATCATCAACAGATGGTACATTATTTGTTGAAAAAATGGTAGGGGAGACCGGAGAACAAAGTAACGCTTTTGCTTACTATGAAAATATTATTTGATTTAAATTAAATAATATTATTATACAAACAACATGCATATCTCAGCTACCATTACACACTAACTATGTATCTAGAACATACCAGTTGTTTAGAATTCAACCAAAAGTGGCGGGAGTGAAATGTTACAATTGACCCAGTAGGTGGGGTTAAATGTAACAGGCTACGGGGTTAATTGTAACACTGTCTCCAATGTTAAAAATGAAGGGTAAATTAAGGGTTTTGAAACAGATATTTGGATGATCTTTTAGGCATGTCATATAGACCAAAAACTCAAAATGTATCAAAATGAATATATTATATTAGCATTCAAAAGTGTCAATTGTACTTTTTAGGTATTATCTTAGTTTTACTACAAAACATGATGTAAAGAAGTAACATTTTATGTAATATGTTAATGTATCTAAATACCACATAAGGTACTGCGTTACAACTATTCCCCCCACATAGGAGCCTATACTAATCGGAATCTTGTGAGAAAATACAAATAATTATTGTCATCAACTATACCAATCAAAAGACCCCATCTTAGTGATAAAAATGCTATGTTTAGATACATGGAGAATGTTCCACAGGTCAAAAAACTAAAAAAGAGAAGTGGAAGGTATATTTACTTAAGGGCCTCAAAACCAATTTTTTGTCAATAAAACAGAAATGAATTTGATGAATTTAGGCATTTAGAGACACTATCCAAGCATTAGCACATTGCACAACAGCTTTCTAAGTGGTTTCGTGTTACGTTTTTCCTTGGTCCCCCCTACATCATTGTAATGTGCATCGCATTGTATTCATAATTGCTTTGCCGCTTGTGTGTGTATTCAATCTTTTGTATTGTGGCCTTAACATTCCTTGAATACCATCTGCACAGATAATAACAGAACAAACTGCTAGTTCAAGGACATGTCTGGTATGATTCATAAACCCCTAAACAAGAAAAGTACACTTTTCTACAACGTGATAATACTTTATATACTTCTACGAAGCCAGACATCCAAAATGTCAAACGCAGCTAAGCTAACACAGATGCAATAGCTGGCATATTCAGATAGACATTATTGATATATTAAATTCTGTGTTTGTCAAGATTTCCATCACACTCTGCTCACCCATTTGTCCCTTTAGCGCTTAAACAAAACAATAGTGGAAGGCGATTCATCAATTCTTTAAGCGACGACTCAAAACAGAATCGACAAACACCTTAGATTTACAGAAATTACTATTACATTTTCAGAGCCTCTTTCATAATAGGTAGTTCTGTCAGGGGATGCAACAAGGTAATTGATCTAATATGGAGGAGGGATAACAGAATGTGATGTTGAAAAAGTGTTCTCCGACGGTATAAAGGGGATTTGCAGGTCATAAACATTTATTTTCTTTTGTTGTATTTCTGTAGAGGGAAGATAGAGATGAAGCTGCAAGGATAGTATTAAACAGGCCTTTGTTGAATTGAGTGTCTGCGATAAGAGCCTCCTATTTGCTATCAGAATTCCCCATCAGCTGGATTGAATTTCCTGCATATTGCATGTGGACTCTCGTTTTTCTTTCTCCCCCTCCCTTCCTTGCTCTCTCTCTCTGTCCCTAACAAAGTACAAAGAATATCTTCTACAAGGTCAGAATTACATGGCATTCCAAGTCTTACAGAAACCATTTTTTCTTTGCAAAGCTTAGTATGGGGTTCAACATTGGTAGCATATCTCCCAAATAAAATCTAATTTTACTAGTCACATGTGCCGAATACAACAGCTGTAGACCTTAGAGTGAAATGCTTACTTACGAGCCCCTAACCAACAGTGCAGTTTCAAAAATACAGATAAGAATAAGAGATCAAAGTAACAATCAAAGTAAAGAGCAGCAGTAAAAAAAAAAATATATATATATACAGGGGGGTACCAGTACAGTACCAGTACAGTACCAGTACAGAGTCAATGTGTGGGGGCACCGGTTAGTTGAGGTAGTATGTACATGTAGGTAGAGTGACTATGCATAGATGACAACAGAGAGTGGCAGTGGTGTGAAGAGGGGGGGGGGGGGGGGGCAGGCAATGTGAATAGTCTGGGTAGCCATTTGACTAGATGTTCAGGAGTGTTATGGCTTGGGGATAGAAGCTGTTTAGAAGCCCCTTGGACCTAGACTTGGCGCTCCGGTACCGCTTGTCGTGTGGTAGCAGAGAGAACAGTCTATGACTAGGGTGGCTGGAGTCTTTGACAATTTCTAGGGCCTTCCTCTGACACCACCTGGTGTAGAGGTCTTGGATGGCAGGAAGCTTGGCCCCAGTGATGTACTGGGCCGTTCGCACTACTCTCTGTAGTGCCTTGCGGTTGAAGGCTGAGCAGTTGTAAAACCAGGTAGTGATGCAACCAGTCAGGATGCTCTTGATGGTGCAGCTGTAGAACCTTTTGAGGATTGGAGGACCCATGCCAAATCTTTTCAGTCTCCTGAGGGGGAATAGGTTTTGTCATGCCCGCTTCACGACTGTCCTGGTGTGCTTGGACCATGTTAGTTTGTTGGTGATGTGGACACCAAGGAACTTGAAGCTCTCAACCTGCTCCACTGCAGCCCCGTCGATGAGAATGTGCTTGGTCCTGTTTTACCTATAGTCCACAATCATCTCCTTTGTCTTGATCACATTGAGGGAGATGTTGTCCTGGCACCACACGGCCAGGTCTCTGACCTCCTCCCTATAGGCTGTCTCATTGTTGTCGGTGTTCAGGCCTAGCACTGTTGTGTTATCGGCAAATTTAATGATGGTGTTGGAGTCGTGCCTGGCCGTGCAGTCATGAGTGAACAGGGAGTACAGGAGGGGGCTGAGCACGCACCCCTGAGGGGCCCCTGTGTTGAGGATCAGCGTGGCGGATGTGTTGTTACCTACCCTTACCATCTGGGGGTGGCCCGTCAGGGAGCCAAGGATCCAGTTGCTGAGGGAGTTGTTCAGTCCCATTGTCCTTAGCTTATTGATGAGCTTTGAGGGCACTATGGTGTTGAACGCTGAGCTGTTGTCAATTAATAGTATTCTCACATCCTGTATGTGTTCCTTTTGTCCAGGTGGGAAAGGGCAGTGTGGAGTGCAATAGAGACTGCATCATCTGTGGATCTGTTGGGGCGGTATGCAAATTGGAGTGGGTCTAGGCTTTCTGGAATGATGGTGTTGATGTGAGCCATGACCAGCCTTTCAAAGCACTTCATGGCTACAGACGTGAGTGCTATGGGTCGGTAGTCACTTAGGCAGGTTACCTTAGTGTTCTTGGGCACAGGCACTATGGTGGTCTGCTTAAAACATGTTGGTGTTGCAGACTCGGACAGGGAGAGGTTGAAAATGTCAGTGACGACACATGCTAGTTGGTCAGCGCATGCTCGCAGTACACGTCCTGGTAATCTGTCTGGCCCTGCGGACTTGTGAATGTTGACCCGTCTAAAGGTCTTACTCACATCGGCTGCGGAGAGCGTGATCACACAGTCTTCCGGTACAGCTGGTGCTCTCATGCATGTTTGTGCTTCCCTTTGTAGTCTGTAATGGTTTGCAGGACCTGCCACATCCGACGAGGGTCAGAGCTGGTGTAGTACGACTCGACCTTAGTCCTGTATTGACGCTTTGCCTGTTTGATGGTTCGTCGGAGGGCATAGCGGGATTTCTTATAAGCTTCTGGGTTAGAGTCCCGCTCCTTGAAAGCGGCAGCTCTAGCCTTTAGCTCAGTGTGGATGCTGCCTGTAATCCATGGCTTCTGCTTGGGGTATGTACGTACGGTCACTGTGGGGATGACGTCATCGATGCACTTATTGATGAAGCCAATGACAGATGTGGTGTACTCCTCAATGCCATTGGAGGAATCCCGGAACATATTCCAGTCTGTGCTAGCAAAACCGTCCTGTAGCTTAGCTGCTTTAGTGTGCTCTCATATTTGTGTGTGTGTGTGTGTGTGTGTGTGTGCCTGTGTGAAGGTTGGCGGAATATGCAGGTGTGTACACAAACTAGACATACGACATGGAAAAAGTTATGGCAACAGTAAATGATATGGAGTATATGTACAATTGAATAAACAACTGACCAGCATGAGAGCATGGAGAAAGTGGATACTGAGGTTAGAGGAAATAGTGAGAAAATGGTGAGATTGTGAGGAAAGATGGACAGATAAGTGAGACAGGGCGCAGTAGAGTGAGAGACCCATGCAATATCCTAGAAGCCTAGCAACGTTTCATTACAGGACCCCTTGCTCACTCACAGCTGTATCGGAGCAGATCTCCAAATCTCCCCTCATATCGCTGTTTCTCTTGGGGATGGAGATGCCAGGGAGAGATTCAGCAATGGAGTCGCCCTTCCTCACACTCCTGTATAGGAAACATGATTTGATTCATTTTCTGTCTGTCTGCTTAACCTATTTCATATGAACTGTGCAGGTGGAAAGAGATCCCGGCTGATAAATTCCATTGTTCTCACTCAATATGGCCTCCATATACACTGAACAAGAATATAAACGCAACAGGTAAAATGTTGGTCCCAATTTTCATGAGCTGAAATAAAAAAATCCCAGAAATGTACATATGCAGAAAAAGCTTATTTCTATCCAATTTTGTGCACAAATTTGTTTGCATCCCTGTTAGTGAGCATTTCTCCTTTACAAAGCTAATTCATCCACCTGACAGGTGTGGCATATCAAGAAGCTGATTAAACAGCATGATCATTACACAGGTGTTGGGGACAATAAAAGGCCACTAACATTCCACAGATGTCTCAAGTTTTGAGGGAGCATGCAATTGGCATGTTGACTGCAGGAATGTCCACCAGAGCTGTTGCCAGAGAATTGAATGTTAATTTCTCTACCATAAGCCGCCTCCAACGTCATTTTAGAGAAACTAATTCTGATTGGCTGGATGTAATGTGATGCTGGATGGATTTCACATGACTGGGCGGGGCACAGCCATGAGTGGGCCTGGAAGGGCATAGGCCCACCCACTGGGGAGCCAGGCCCACTCATGGCTGTGCCCCGCCCAGTCATGTGAAATCCATTGATTAGGGTTTAATTGGTTTATTTAAATTTACTGATTTCCTTATATGAACTGTAACTCAGTAAAATCGTTGAAATTGTTGCATGTTGCGTTGATCTTTTTGTTGGGTATAGCTATCCCCCTACCGTAGGATCTAAAATAACCTCTTTTTAACTGCTCTTCCCGACTCCAGTCTCATTGAGTGATAAATGTTTGTAACTACTCTTGATAAAATCTGTCAGCTGAGATTTTAGGTATTATATACATTTATGGGAGGAGTGGTAATTCTGCACTCTTCCAGCCAAGATAGCTCAGGGCTGACCGTGTCTCTAGATTCCAGGCTAGGAAGTGCTTATGTAGAACCATAACTCAAAGAGGCAGCTGGTGTTGCTGTTTAGCTGTGTGTGTTTTTGCCTCTACATGCATGCATAATGAAGCAAGACTTGTATTTTACAGCAGCATGAACACTTGGAGAAATGTTAAAAGGACAATCCGCAATCATTTCAGCATCACAGGAGACAAGTTATCTAATGAGTGTTCTTTTTCCTGATCAATTCACTGTCATTTTTGGGAGGTTTTTACCCATGACTAATTATGCAAACGCACTTTAAATATATTTTTTTACGAAAGTTACTACGGTAATACAAACCTGCCAAGAAGCTCTTTCATGAACTGGTCTTTCCCAATGTAGGTTGTAGAACACTGGATCTGATTGGCTATTTGTCCCATATGAATATTGCAATGATCCATGATTGAGCTTAGCTTGTTCTCCGACAGAGTCAGCTCTGGACTCTTTTCGAACTGGCTGTCGTTTTTCTTCTTGTCCTTCTTTTTGTCCGATTTCATCTGTTTGCCTCCTAGCACAGATCCAATCTTCAGCTCTTTTTTCTCATCTTTCTCTTTCGGGGAGGTGGCGTCTGATTTCTTTCCATTCAAGGCTGGCAGCTTGCTTTTACGCAGGCCGAACCAGTTGGCCAGAGACGGGCCGGTCTTCTGCTTGGTCTCCGATGCTATTACCTTCTCTTGACCCTGACCTTTCTGGATATTCTCCTCAATCCCCATCATGACCTTCTCCTCGATGGTGCAGACTGTGGGGCTCATTGGTTGCTCTCCCTTATCGATCGCTCCTTGGGAACAGCCTGCCTGGACTTTGACGCTCTTCGCGAGGTCTAGTTTGCCGAGGCTGAGCACTTTCCCAGCCTTTGCTGTGGCCTCCGGGATATAGACAGGAGAGGCCGGCGACTCAAACTGAGGATGAGATGCGACCTTCTTGGGATTTCGGGTGTTCTTCAAGCCGATCCGGTCGGCGAGGGGTAAGCTACGCACTTCTTTCTGATGTGGAGCTGTGACGCTCTCCCCCTTTGCAGTGCTCCATGGCCCTTCACCAGTGGAGCCCGATTTGGAGGCTCTCTCCGGAAGGCCCTGGTGGCTGTTAGAGCCTGTCATACCTCCGTAGTGGCTCAGCCTGTGGCTGTGGCAACGGACCGGACTTTCCCCAGATCCGCTACTGGGGTTAATCTGTAAGCCCTCTACAAACGAGCTCTGTCTTGTTAACGAGTTCCCCCTCTCTCCAGAGTTGGTGATGATCTGCGTTCGAATCTTCACATGTCCGTCCAACACGCTGATGTTGGGTTTTTCCATGTAGTGTGTGCTGAAACTCTGGCTGCGAGCTTTCGCCCCGTTCATCCCCAGGACAGGCTTTAGGTGAGGTTTGGTCGTGACAGATATGGACCTCTTGAACAGTCTACGGTCACATTCCGACTTGTCACCAACCCCCTGCTCTGCCAACTCAGAGGTGTGTGCCTCCTCTTCTTGAAGGATGCACTGGACCTCACCCTTAGTCTCCATGATGGAAGTCATGGCTAATGAATCAACATACACTGCCTGAAAACCTTCACATGCGAAACCATTTGAAGTCACAGTCTCTTTGGAAACCAAGTTGATGTGTTCCTTCTCTTGCTTTCCTGGTATTGTGGTGGAGCCTTTCTGCAGTGAGGGGGGCGATTTCACAAAAGCTTTGAAGCCCATAGGAATGCGTGTCTTTGACGCTTTTTCAGTGAAATTTTGAGTGCTAGTTCCAGAGACGGGTGGATTTGCCACTGCCTGGGGAGGTTGAGTCATACTACTGTGAGGTTCTGTTGAACACTGAGGGTGGCCCTGCAGAGTTACAGGAAAACTACTAGAGGTCTTATACAACATAGGATGCCTATTGTCATTGGTACCTTTCTGACTTGTAAATGTGCTTTGAAGCGAAGAGCCACGTTGAGAGTTGTATGAGGGAGGAGGGACATTCTTTGAGCTTTTAGGTGCATTTTCAGGGTGATCAGGCACATGCCCTGAGGCTGAGGAGGGGAGGTAGAGTTTTGTGGGGACCCATTTCGAAGTGCCTTTAGAGGGGGTCTTATTTGAAGCAGGGTGCTGCTGGCTCGATTTGTCCAACAGTTTCTGAGGTGCGATTGCGGTACCGTAGCCTGCGTCCAGGTCTATGGTATCTTGGCCCTTGTAGGGTGGTGGTGGTAATGAATGTTGCATATTTGGTACAGGCGGGGGGTGGTATCTCGGGGGTGGCCCCCTAACAGTTGTAGGCATGGATGGTTGAGCCCCTGGTTTAAGTGCTTGAGGTGACCCATCATAGTTTGGTCTTATAAGTAAGGAGGTGGTGCGGCCAGGGGGCGGGGGAGGAGACGGGGACCTGAGTTCAGTTTTGCTGCTGGCTTCACAGTGTTTGTCTCTGGTAGGCTGTTCCCTGTAGTCCACGTGGTCCAAATGCCTTCTTGGGAGGTGTGGGGAGCCGGTTGGAACACTAGATGAGGAGCCCTTTGTCCAGTCATTCCTGCCAGGAAGCTTGTTGTTCACTGCCTTGGGGCTTGTAGTGCAGCCTGGAGCTTTGATGAACCTGGACATCTTGACCGGAGGAGAAGAAGGGGACTTTGACTCCTGAGCTGTGAATCCGGAGGTTGGTCCACTGTTGCTTGTTTCTGTGGTGGAGCCCTTAGAAACCTTCAGTGGAGATCCTTTCCCCCGGCTGCTGGGGATCTTTGAGCTGATGGCTTTGGGGCTGGTGGAAGCATTGATCATGGGAGGGACAGAGTGGCCTTTGTTGGATCGTTTGGAAGGCGGCTTTATCAATTTTCGCAGTGGAGTGACGTGCGTTTGCAGCCTCTCTGGGCTTCCCTCCCTGCTATTGCTGCCGTTGTTGCCTACCTTATGACGAATGGGCCTATCATGAGGCGACAGTGCTGCATACTCAGCAACCCCGTTCTCCTTCCTCCCAGGAATCTCTTTCCGTGCCCCAGCACCAACAGAGGACTGCTGAGCACTGAGTTCAATGGGCTGTCCGTCAGCATCGAAAATGGCCATGATACTCTCCTCAGACTGGGTTTTAGCCCCCTTGTGTTCCTTGATTGGACTGAAGGGCATTGGCCTTCCATCAGCAGACTGAGTTCGGCCAGGTTCCCTCCTCAACCACTGTACGGGAAGCAGCTTGTCAGCATCTCTTGAGAGCCTCTTGATGTCCTTCTGCAGTTGCTCAGCTGTCCGGCTAACAGGCAGCCGGTGGTCACTGACCTCAGGGTGCAGATCCTCAGGGTCGGTGTCTGAGAGGTGGAGGGGGCATTCGGCCTCTGTGGGGCTGATGTCAAAGTGCAACAGGGAGGGGTTTAGAACAGCCGAGGTCCGCCCCCCGGAGAGGAAACTGTTGATGAAGCTTTTGAGTTTTTCTGGCCGCTCCTTGGAATTATAGCCGGGCGGGTGCTTTGTACCCATGCTGCAGTTACTATCCCCTACTATGCCACTGTTCTTCAGCCCATCCCAGCTACACACACTGTCCGAGACGCTGTGCGACAGCTTCCTGAAGTACATCCAGCCTCCGTCCTTACTGGGGACGCTGTCTCGTCTGCAGTACGCCGAATGTAGCGACTCATCGTCTGCATCATCAGAGTCATACACAAACCTTTTGCCCCCCACCCCTGATACAGTGGTCCTTCCCACATAAGTGGCCTTGGAGATTCCCTTGCTCCCACTCTTAATCCCCAGAGAGTAGATACCCTCATTAGAGTTCATGCAGTCCTTGTCGCCTGACTTGGAGACCCAGGAGGATGAGGAGCCTTTTGGTTTTCTCCTCTGGAGCTTCCGCAGGCCTTCTAGGATGTGGCTCTCCTTCCTCCTCGTGGGGAGCTGTTCCTCCAGGGGGGTGCAGATGTTCCCGGGGGCCGAGGAACCCAGGCTCAACCTCTTCTCCCACGTCAGAGAGGACTGCAGGAGAAATACAGAAAGACAGAAGTTATTACAGAACTCAGAGAGGACAGTGGGAGATTGCGAGACAGACACACAAAATTCTGGTAATTGAGCTGTTAGTACTTCTCAGAGGATTTGTGACCATGGCCCACTCTCATTCTCTACAACAGAGTTGGTTGTGGAGTCATATGATTACTTTGTTAAGCTGTTACTCAGTCTGCAATTTGTTTTACTCCCTTTCAAATGGTCTAATAGAGATACTAAGCACTTTGGGTTATGGCTCAAGCTAAATATTTAATGCTTTGATAAAAAAAAAAAAAAAATATGAAATAACACATATGGAATCCTGTAGTAACCAAAAAAGTGTTAACGAAAATATATTTTATATTTCAGATTCTTCAAAGCATCCACCCTTTTCCTCGATGAAAGCTTTGCACACTCTTTGCATTCTCTCAACCAGCTTCATGAGGTAGTCACCTGGAATGCATTACAATGAACAGGTGTGTCTTCTTAAAAGTTAATTTGTGGAATTTCTTTCTGTCACGGATTCCTCCGGGAACTTTCATTAACGCACACCTGGCCCCTATTCCCAGTGATTAGTAATTGTATAAGTGTGACCTTGGTTTACCAGTGTCCTGTCGATTATTGTTACCATGTCCGTTGGTGTGTGTGAGTAGCTGTGCTGTGTGCTTTGGCTTTCGTGCCATTGTGGATTGCGCAGATGATTATGGGTCTCGTCCCGTGTGTTAATCATTGTGCGTGTGTGTTATTTATTTGAGGTACTCCTCGCTCTTTTGTTTGGGTTTCAACCCTGTGTGTTGTATATGTGTTTGTTTTACAGGGCACGCTGTAGTTTATGTGGAATATAAAAAACTATTACGCATCCCTGCATCTGTCTCCCGAATAATTCATACCGGCGTGACACTTTCCTTCTTAATGTGTTTGAGCCAATCAGTTGTGTTGTGACAAGGTGGGGGGGCGGGGGGTGGGGGGCTGACATGAAAGTCAGCCAATATGGAACATTTCAAGAACTTTGAAGGTTTCTTCAAGTGCAGTTGCAAAAACCATCAAGCGCTACGATGAAACTGGCTCTCATGAGGACCGCCACAGGAATGGAAGACCTAGAGTTACCTCTGCTGCAGAGGATAAGTTCATTAGAGTTACCCGCCTCAGAAATTGCAGCCCAAATAAATGCTTCACAGAGTTCAAGTAACAGACACATCTCAACATCAACTGTTCAGAGGAGACTGTGTGAATCAGGCGTTCATGGTCGAATTGCTGCAAAGAAACCACTACTAAAGGACACCAATAATAATAAGAGACTTGCTTGGTCCAAAAAACACGAGCAATGGACATTAGACCGGTGGCAATCTGTCCTTTGGTCTGGAATCCAAATTGGAGATTTTTGGTTCCAACCGCCGTGTCTTTGTGAGACGCGGTGTGGGTGAATGAATGATCTCCGCATGTGTATTTCCCATCGTAAAGCATGGAGGTGTTATAGTGTGGGGATGCTTTGCTGGTGACACTGTCAGTGATTTATTTAGAATTCAAGGCACACTTAACAAGCATGGCTACCACAGCATTCTGCAGCGATACGCCATCCCATCTGGTTTGGGCTTAGTGGGACTGTCATTTGTTTTTCAACAGGACAATGACCCAACACACCTCCAGGCTGTGTAAGGGCTATTTTACCAAGAAGGAGAGTAGTGCTGCATCAGATGACCTAGCCTCCACAATCCCCCGACCTCAACCAAATTGAGATGGTTTGGGATGAGTCAGACTGCAGAGTT
Source organism: Salvelinus alpinus (assembly GCF_045679555.1). Taxonomy (NCBI): domain Eukaryota; kingdom Metazoa; phylum Chordata; class Actinopteri; order Salmoniformes; family Salmonidae; genus Salvelinus; species Salvelinus alpinus. The sequence continues at coordinate 5,527,205 of NC_092123.1, forward strand.
AAGGAAAAGCAGCCAATAAGTGCTCAGCATATGTGGGAACTCCTTCAAGACTATTGAAAAGGCATTCCAGGTGAAGCTGGTGGAGAGAATGCCAAGTGTGCAAAGCTGTCATAAAGGCAAAGGGTGGCTACTTTCTAGAATCTAAAATCTAAAATATATTTTGATTTGTTTAACACTTTTTTGGTTACTACATGATTCCATGTGTTATTTCATAGTTTTGATGTCTTCACTATGTAGAAAACATTTTAAATAAAGGAAACTCTTGTATGACTAGGTGTTCTAAAACTTCAGCTATGTGTTACTTAGATTTCTTTAAAGCTGATTGAAACCCCACATTGATAAAGTTAAAAAATGAGAGAGACAGGGACAAAGAAAATAGAGAGAGACAGAGACCGACACACACAGAGAGACAGAGTGAGGAGAGGTTGGTCTGGTCATTGTACCATTTTCGCACAGGAGCGTCCGTCGTTCCAGGTATAGGATCCACTGGAGTATTCACTGCAGGCGCTAGACAGGGACAGCTCGCTGCTGCTACAGCTGCTGCGTGGGTAGACTGGTGCTTGCACCGTCAGACTCAGCTGGCTCAGACACTTGGCCACAGGAAGTCCCGCCTTTCCGTTCAGTTGGACATCCTGCAGGACGGATTCCAAAGACACCATTAGTCATGATTTAGTGCCACATACATTCATGAGTCTGGATAAAGGGGATTAAGGTAGAGAAGGTAGAGACAATTATGAGAGATGCAGGAAAGCGCTACAAAAACACTCTGATTAACAAGCCATATTTCAGCTTCTCAGTCTAGAAGCTAAAGAGTTGGTTCTGGACCCATACAGCGTGTTATATTGTATTTTAACTGAAAGGCTTTCCCCATCACCCTCCAGTGTTTGTGTCTTGAGTGGCTTCAAATCTAGTCTGGGACACAGACACAGGGCTGATGCCAGGGGAGGAGCACGGTTTGAGTTAGGAGCTAGGGGTGACAGCTGATGGGCTCCAGTGAAAGCTAATTACCCAGGGAGATAAGGGAACAGCTGGAGGACAGGTGGTAGGGGTGAACGGGGGTGAGCGAGTTGGTGAGTGTCACAGAGAGCTTCACAGGGTCATATGAGATGGTAATGATGTCAGAAGGTAAGAATATGGCCGGGAATCTATGACTATGCAATATTGAATCACTGGTGCATTTTACAAGGCTATCCAAACACACACCGTTTTTTTCTTTGTACATTAATGCTATTTTGCATACCTGTTGACTGTTTTAAGTTAGACTACCGGTGGCTGTTTTTTATGTGTGAGACTTTCTGGGGGTTTCAGTATTCTTGTAAAGTGTTATGACAGCTACTGCTTCAAACTCTATAATTAGCCAGTGAGATACAAATGATCCATCATACTTTCAGAAGCAATCTCCCCAACAGATGTTTTCTGCATCAGTCCTATTCCACAATTCTGTCCAAACAAATGTCGATTCAGAATTCTAATCAACTGTTCAGTCAGAGAGATAATAGGAAGCGAACTAATTGGCCCAGGAAATCTGTATATCACATTTTCACATCACTTCTTTCCCCTCATTATCTTGTCGCAAACACATAAATACATGATCAGATTTCAACATTATTATACTATCAATTTTCCACTTAATTTTTTGCCACAATTTTCTATACTATATATGAAGGTTTATCAGGTTGGGTCCTTACGGAGTAAAAGGACACAAGACCAGAGTGAATTCATTTTAAGACCTTAATACATAATGTATAACATGACTAATCTACTACACTATCCCGCAGACTCATTTTTACTGAAGACGAGCCTCAATCGATGGTCCTCTGGTAACATGACAAGGATTTATACCTTTAAGAATGTGATACTGCCAACTCGGCTTACCGAGAACAGCGGATCAAATCCCCAAATAGTTAGATCTGGTATTTTAATCCTCCCTAATGATTTCTCTGGGCTATACGTCAGTTATGATGCCTGGACAATACATATGGGTGAGGCTGGGAGGAAAAGAACATGACATTGGTTTGTTTTCCATCAATCTTACATGAGGTGGAGAGGCAGTGTTCCTGGATAGCAGGAAGCTTTTGCTCCTCTCCGGCTCCAGGAGGAGATCAGAGGCAGACAAATCCATGATCCGAGAGTGGAGTTTCTGAAAGGACAAGGAAGGACAAGGTCTTACTGAATGTCTCTACTACATACAGAAATATATCAACTACATAGAGAAGGCATTTAACACATTCAACTGAACAGAATAATGTGACAATCAAACAACTATATTATATTGCATGCTATTTTGCATTTCATATTGGTGTTCTGTATCAATCAAATCATTCCAGTAGTAGATTAATGAATATACAATAGAAAGTCTACCATCAAATATTAATCATTTTCATTCAAATCTCACAACGAAAACCCCCCAAAAAATCACATTTGAGCAGGTCTCAAAAAGGCTTTGGTTCAGCCGCACTTTCCCAGGGCTTGAAAGTAAACCTCTTTCTCCCTCCACTGAGATCTATGCAGGGCACTCTTCAATAGTATTAGAATCAATGCCATTAATGTCATCTGTTAAGAATAATTCATGTGAATGGGAAATAATTGCATTGGGGAGCGAGGGATTCCTTCGATTTTTGTATTCATATTCAAACAGTATTTTGCGATCCATTATTTTCTTTGGTTTCCGTTCACAGGGGAAGGATACAAAACCAACTACATTTTCACATATTAATCCTCCAACCTAATTACTGCCCGGTTCCCTGTGCTCGCATCTACTTAACGGCAAATGTGCTGCAACAAAACACTCCATTTATGCCACATTCCCCTCGAAAGGCAACTTTAATGCTCGTTGAGGGAGGATATTTTCTGCTGCGCTCATATCTATTTTAATTTCTCCATCTCGATAATGAAATACAATTGCCAGATTCATGTACACTGCACTAACTTTCCTTCCCGTGCTGTGTACGCCCACTCTAGATGAACATAACCGCCAGAAGGATTTCACGCTGCCGGCGTTGCAGCGATGAGATTCACCTCGTGGAACTTTTAGTGTATAGTATATTAGCTTAAATCCATCTATAGTCTTCCTTCAGTGTCCTCCACAATTAATCCCAATCATTTGAAAGTTATGAAAATGATTATTTGCATGACATCATTAGTTGGAAATGCGGGTGATATCCCACAATGTTCCTTTAACATAAATAAAGTATATCTGAATAAAAAAAGACAGGGAGAGAGTATACAATATGACAGGCCTAACCTAATATGTGTTTACTCCATTTCTTAGTACAACAATAGAAACGCAATTTCTACCTCACATCATCTCTGTTCTACTACTCAGACTACCCAGATGGCTCCTTCAGTATAAAGCCACTCCTCTACTAAATCACAGAGGACACATGTTTATTAAACAATAGTTTCACACCTCGCAAACTCCCTGCTACACAGCTGTGTCATTCAGGAAGCACTGATCTCAAACTCCTTGCCCAAGGCCAAACCATATTATCACATTATCCATTATTTCATACAAACATCCATGTTACCACCTGTTTAAGTGTGAGATTCCGATGCAAGATTTTGCCATTCTAGAGTTTGTATGTGCTGTCTACCGTTACACTGAGTAACAGGGACAGAGCTACAGTAAGGAGGTGACCTTCCGGAAATAGCCTTTGGAATGAAGACACCGGCTCACTACTGATCCAACACAGAAACAGAGAGACAGACAATAAGTCGAAAAGCTTGTAATAAAATCAGTCTCAGTGCTAGTGATCAACACACCGGCCGAGCCCTGGGGTCCCGGAGGCTTCGAGCTAACAAGCCTTCCTGCAAACGCAGTGTGAAAGCCATAGAGATAGATACACTATTGCATTGTATTTATATCTATGGTGGAAACCATATTCCTGGAAGCCATATTCCTTTTACTTGGGATGACAGCCCCTTGTAACCAGTTTCTTTTGAAATCTCCAAGAAAAAGATGCATTCATGATGAGAGGGATAACAATCCTAGTCCTTTGTTTCATAAACACAGCCTTGGGCATTGACAATGGCCACTTGAACATTGTGTTCAGAACATCCATGGACTACTGTCAGAGGATCAATGGTCACAATCTCACTGAAAGCAACTAACCAAACCCACCGGAAAGATACCTATACTGCCCCACCAAGCAAAAAGGCAGTAACTGCTCATAGCATGGAACTAAGAAAGATTGCTTTTATTTACCTTGCTTTCACAGTAACTTTATGCTGTTACTGCGAACATGACCCCCATTTTACCAAAACCCAACAGAGGCAGAATACTGGTCCACATGATTAAACATGTATTTCATGTAGTAAAAATGACATTAACTCATTTTCAACCAAATGAGAGGTTACTGCCTTTTTGGTAGGGCAGTATAGACCTCCCAGGTATCTACAGGTCTACTTCTTTATAAGGCTCAATATGTAATATAACATTTGTGATGACTGCTGCACTAGTGTAATACACGTCATGCAATGTGAAGCGAGGCTTCAGTAGTAGAACACCAGCTAATACATGCGTCTTCAACATATGCTGTCCCTTAGGCTAAAGAAACACTTCCAAGGACGTACAAGCACATTCGTTTGGGTTGACTTGACATCGAATCTCAATGCATCGCATTCGTATCGATCAAGTTTGAAAAGCTGCAAAGGCTTGCTTGTGTGTGAGCCACCCGCTGCGAAGCACAGAGAACTGGATGGAAATAGTTCCAAGTTAATTGTAGATGCATTTATATGTGCAAATTAGAGGGAATTGGAACTTGTTTAAGGGAACATGGATGTAAACTGGAGATCTGAATTAAATCACGTTTAGATGATCCCTTTATCTCCCTAGAGTGCCAAATTAATCCTCCCTCTTGTTTCTCTTTCCGTAATCTCAGCCCCATTTAGACTGAGTTTAAGGGGACTATCCTGCAGACCATCTAAACGATGATAGGCTATAATGGCAACATTACAATGGATTAAATCATATTGATTTCCAATGGGTTTTTGTAAAAGTAATTGGTTTGTATTTTGATGTGCATGTGTTTGTGTGGGTTGGTTCTTCTAACCTTGTGGGGATCTAAAATCCCATTAAGTTCCCACAAGGATAGTAAAACGAGGAAAATTCTCCCTCGTGCGGACGTTACCCACGTCCCAATGAGGACAAAGGTTATTTTAAGCTTAGGTTTAGAGTTAGGGTTACAATTAGGGTAAGGGTTAAGGGGAAATAGGATTCTGAATGAAAATACATTTTTTGCCCCCATGAGGTTAGAAGAATAAAAACTGTGTTTGTGTGTGAAATTTCAATTGAGTTGAAATTGCTCGACCCATCGTGCAGTGTTGTACATCTGCAGCAACTGGAGAAAACATTGTTTTAATTGTTTAAATTAATATACTAAATTTTGACAGTATATATTTTATTTTCATAAATGGTGCCCATGTCATGCTCTCATTACATCTTGTCTGGTTCTCTAGTACTGTACAGCATATTGTGTGCTAGCACGGACCTGGAGGGACATGGCATCAATACTCTTTCACAGCAGATAGGCTAGTTTGACTATTTTCTGGAAATTCTGAACCTTGAGGTCATCTCGGTGGAACGCTCCGTATTTTATAACTTGGCCCAAGTCAAATTGGTCCAGAGTGGTCGCGATCGATGGGGATGTGGAAAAGGATTAGACGCAATGTGCTCTCTTGTTCTCCGTCGTGAGTTAACTTATGAAAAATAGAAATGATGATAGAGCTGTTTAAACTGGATTAAATGGGAATGAAGTACAGTACATAAACAGCATGTTGAGCCTCTAATCAATTTGATTTAATAATTATTTTTGCACAGTTCATGCACATTTATATAAAATATATTCTTGTTTATTGCTTACATATTTATACACATTTGTGCAAAGAAATTGAGAATTAAAGGTGAGTGACAGTAATTAAATGAAAAGGTTTTAAAACACGTTCTGCTTATTTGTAGTTGAATTTGAATATCATATTCATATCATGTACATAACTGTGAATTAACGGAGGCAAAATATACCTACTACAGCTTGTTCTAAACCAAGTATTTTCTTGAAAACCGCTTAACTTGCCATTATGACCTAAACTTTATATGTAGATGAGAATTCTTCCCCTGTAGCTGACTCAGTCCAGGTTGTCCTTTACAGTGGACTTAACATGCCAGATGGCGTCTCTCTCACCATAAAGCCCGTAATAGAAATGTAGTCCTCTCTGAAGCCATATCGCTCCTCTCCAGGGTATAGGGCCTATACTATAGGCTGTCCACACAGGGGGGTGGGAGTGGTTGAGTGTCAGGAGAAGAGAAGGGGGGCTGATGTTATCGTAGGGGTGCAGGATTACACCTCCTCAGCACAGTCATCAATGATTCAGTCAATAGTGTCACAAGGTCTCCGATGGGGAAGGGTGGGGAGAGGGAGGGGGGACATGGGGGCGGACAGCTCCCCCATCTCTGTGTCTCTTAGGGCTAGCCTCACTGCACCTGACCGCGTGGAAGTGTGATCTCGTCAAGGACGGAGGCGCACTGAGGGAGCTCACCTTCTCTGTTACTACCTATTTCCTTATCTACGTTTGATTCTGCACTCAAGGCTTGGTCTTGCCTTAGTCAGAGGATACAGGTAACGTATAGCAGGGAATTGGCTAAGCTAAGACAAAACATGGCTCTCGTACTCCACTGAGAAATTAACCAGAATAGGAATACTGTGCAGGCAGACCAGTTAACACAACTCCAGCAAAGGCAACACTTTGAGGGGAACCATAGTGCAAAAGCCCATCAAAATTCAGAAGGCAAAAATGACTGAATGGTACTGCGTAGCTACTAGGTCCTGCCAGAGGGGCCTGGGAAGTTTCCACGGCAACCAGGACCTACTTTTACGGATAATTGACAACTCAATTACCACTCGCCTGTCACTTTTGATAAGGCTGTATAAGTGGAAGGAGGGAATTATTATTCACTACTTACACACCTTACTAAAACACATGGCCGAACTGCAGCAAACAAAGCTTTGCAGCGTGTGAAATGCCACATTACATGAGGCGACAGCAGGTCAAGCATATTCCCAGTATTCCTGATCACAATCTCAATAGAGAGCAGTGATTAGTTATCAGGGAAATTCAAGATGGCCCCAGGGGCCAACAGCACATTTAATTACCGACTCCCAGAACAGTAGAAATGAAATGCCAATGCGGGTGATAAAAAAACAGCCAAACACCTGCCACCCTCTGATTGAAAGGAAATATTAATATGTTCCACTGTCACTAATTACTATTTTATGGTAGGTTATGGTATAAAGGTAATTCATGCAAACCACTAACTTGCCTAGTTAAATAAAGGTTAAATACAAAAAATACAAAAATGTGAATAAAAACAGAAGGTTACCTGCAGCCATTTTAGAGAGCAAAATATTAGGCTACTTCAAGAGAAATGATCCACAATAACTAGCAGGGGAACTGATTTCAAACCCATGTTTTAATTGACTCAATCAATCAATCATATACTCTTTCAGCACTTGTATTACTAGTCATCATTGTCACAGCCACCTTTATAGAGAAACTAATCCCAGAAATAGAAACAAGGTTTACAACCTGAAACATATCGACAAAACCACAACCATGAAAGAATCATGATGTTTTCAATAAAATGAATGACCGTTTGAAGAATCCATGTAAAAATACAAAAGAACATCCTATAACGTATGATTTAGCTATCGCTTACACAAGTGTCAATTATTTTCTTGTTGTTTAATGCGCTGGCAACCATCGGTTGAACATAAAGTTGGACATAAATCTTTAAAATCTCTCCGCCTCCTTCACAATAAAATCTCACTTCCTCACCGCTGAAAAAAAATGTCTTGCTACAAATCCTCATTCCCGGCATACTCCCTCATGAAAAGCCAGGGTATATGTCGCAAATGGTACCCTATGTTCTACATAGTGCAGTTCTTTTGACCAGAGCGCTATGGGTTCTGGTAAAAAAGTAGTGCTCTATATAGGGAATAGGATACCATTTGGGGCAGAGACAGAGGCTCCTGCTACACAAGCAAATAGATTTATGGTATATTGCTCTCGTCAATGTCTTGTTGATCACGTTGTATACTGAACACAAATGCTCTACAGAACAGACGGAATAAGCAAACATTTACTCTTGTAGGATATAACCAGAACATACATATTGGTTTATTAAATCTAAATATTATTAAATAGTTACAAATAGATAATAAACAATTACACATTTCACTTTAACCATGCCCTGGTTTAGTTGGGACAAAAATAGTGCATCCACAGCTTCGCTCAATCTGTTGGGACGACGAAAATGCCTCCCTCCCAGCCAAAATTGCACCCTTCACTGGACAATGTGGACTGTGACTTTCAATTATCCATATGTCCATATCAGTTGCTAGCAGAGGGCGACTGACAGAGGGCATACTCTCTCCTGAACTTGAGGTAGATAAAGGATTGTCATCAGCTCGCTTTGCAATTCACATTTATAATCCTTTCGAATTTTGTCAACACCTGGACAAACCGCGATGGTCTATTGATCGAAACATTGCTTAAACGATATCCATTAAAATGTTTTGTGGACTATTCAACAATACCAGTGTTCTGGAGGCTGATTTTGTCAACAATAAAAAAAAGTTATTCTTCAACTATATACTTCTTTGTTTCTGTACCTGGATGGGTTGACTTGTATAGTACCCTGCACTCAGCTCTCCCCTGAGCTCCTCTCATCCATCCTTTCTGAGCCACATGTTCTCATTAAGACCAGTAGGAGTCTCATCATCCGTTTGTGCCCTCTATAGGCTCCCTCTCACACCCCACATCTCCCTCCTTTACCCTGTGGCAGTCTGAGAGCCTCCACCCTCCACTCTGAGAGGAGGTAAGGTAACGAGAGCTGGACGGCCATAGCTGCAAATCAGATTAAGGAAAATCCATGCGGCCATTTTATAGCAGACATGGTTGTCAATATTTCTCTCTCTGTCTCTCTCTGCAGTGACTGGAGTAAACGATTTCTGAGTTACAGTAAGTGTGCCTTCCTACCCACGGCAGACTACATACACACACGCGCGCACACACACACATACCCTCCCCTCTCTCTAGCATCTATGTCTGTGTTACGTGCCACAAGGTCTGGTGCGCTAGAGGTAATTTGGTTGAGAGGTTTACCGTCCCCCGAGAGAACCCAGGATGGATGACGCGAGTCTCGGTACTTTCTCAAATGATCTTGTCTGAGCCCCGCAGCTCCGTGGAGGCTGGATGGTTCATGAGCACATAGTTTTTTAGCGATGATGATATCACAGACCCTGGACTCAGGATCACATCGCCATCACAAAAAGATGGATGATCTAATATCGCTGCTCTTCAGAAGTTTAAGTGAGCAAATATGCTACTGGAACAGTTGTCCTTACACCCACACTGTTGCCTTCAACAATATTGAATACAAGAAACTAATAGCAGTGAAATGCTATTTTAACTCCATCAGTCTGGCACCGCTGAGTAATGGTCAATAGTTGCTCTGTGAGGTTCTATCGTTGTTCTGGGACAACGAGGTGCTATAGTGGTTCTGGGGTAATGAAGTTCTATCATGGTTCTGGGACAATGAGGTTCTATATTACTTCTGTGACAATTAGGTTTTTATAGTGGTTCTGGGACAATGAGGTTTTATAGTGGTTCTGGTGGAATGATGTTCTATAGTGGTTCTGGGACAATGATGTTCTATTGTGGTTCTGGGACAATGAGGTTCTACAGTGGTTCCGGAACAATGAGGTTCTACAGTGGTTCCGGGACAATGAGGTTCTATAGTGGTTCCGGGACAATGAGGTTCTATAGTGGTTCCGGGACAATGAGGTTTTATAATGGTTCTGGGACAATGAGGTTCTATAGTATTTCTGGGACTAGATGAGTGGACAGGTCCCTACCTGCAGGAGCAGGTCTGATGCGGGTCGGACTCGCTGCTGGAAGAGGACACTCATGGTCCGGTTTTGTTGCTCCAGGTCAAACACTCTGGTCCGCAACTTCAGACACTCCTCCCTCAGATCCTGCATGGGGGAAAACAACAGAGAGAGAGTTATTACAGACAGAGGTGTGAACTTCTAGTGATGTATGACTGTCCTAATATGGACACCATAAAAGTTGATTAGATAACACGAGATAATGAGAAGTGTCAACAAAAAAAAAGTGAATGGTAAGATTAAGTTTTGAGCTACTGTATTGCATACATGTCTAACAACATCATTGGATCTAATAATAGTATAATAGAGACATTTTGATAACACAGTTGCTATGGAAACCAGACTCCTACCTTTTGGGTGAGAAGTGCCTGCACAACTTGATTGGCAACCTAAAACAGAGTGAAAAAAAGAAACAAGAATTATCCAAACGTTTCATGCAAGCTGTTTAGTGACTGACCATAATATGGTGGCTGTTATGGGTGAGAAAGATGAGTGAGAAAGAAAGAAAGAGTCTCCAGTTGACCCACGACCTCAACTCTAAACTGCCCCTGCCCTGTGCATGCCGACGCTGCACTCTCTCACTTCCCCTATTCCTCCAACGACATTTAATACACAAGTTCCTCCGACCGCTTATCAAAATGATTACAGGCTTTAGTGAACATGATGTCCCAATACATTACAGCATTGTCACCCCGTCTGCCTTCCCTTGGAGGAGTGTGTTGATTCCTAAGGGGGCCAATCATCATAAATCTGACGCAGGGTGGCAGAGAAGGCCAGTAGCGGCCAGGCGAAGCAGAACAGATTGGAGCCAGACACGCTGCATGTCTTCATGATGTTTAATTGTCTTCTGTTGATCCTGTATTGACAGCAGTGTCAGGGCTGATATAGTGGCTTGGAGAGTAGGGGGTTGTGTCCTGAATGGCACCTTATCCCTTATATACTGCACTACTTGACCCTATGGGCCCTGGTCAAAAGTAGCGCACTATATAGGGAATAGGGTGTCATTTGCGACACAGCGGGCAGTCGGAGAGAAGAAGTGGCGGGCTAAAGCACTGTTGTGCCCGGGCTTTGGCCGCAGAGCGCCTCACACCCCTACCACTCTTCCGAGTTTAGACCGCAAAGCTCCATCGAGTCCGACTCTGATTACAGCCCATTGATTGCTCGTTAATTCACTGTAAGCACGCACTGGCTTTTTCTCAGAGGTGGCCTCTCTCCCTCTATTGAATAACGGGAATGGAGTAAATATGACGAAGTGATGGCGCCCTGTGGGGGGGTCATACAGAGCTGCTCCTGTAAAACTGATCTTAATGATCTTCAAGTTAGAATCTAAATTACAACAATTGATAAATAAAACAACTTATAAAGGGTTTTATAGAGCATTTATAGTTCAAGTCATACTACATGAAGTGTGGCATAACAGTCCCTTACATCTGATGCATTGCCAAATGTGGCATAACTCCTTTTACCAGCCTTTCAATAGCATGACATTTGCACGTTTACTAAGTGGGGGAAAAAAATATATATAAAAAAAATATAATTTTAAAAACTAACGTGAGTGGCCAGCCCAAATAGCATACCAAACAACCACCACTCTGCTTATGTAGAGATAATAATCCACAATCTTTTTATTTAAAAAAATGTATCACTACTAAACAAGCCCAGCGTTCTCTACAGTTTCCAAATGCCCTGAGCCCATCGGCAGAGTTGTTAGAGCTGTGGAGATGTCCGCATCACAACATGCTCATTAGTGAGCTAGCTCCCGTCTTGAGCGACTACAGAGGGCAACACAACACCAGACCAGACAACAGAGCAGCACAGCCCTGGCTTTTTGAGGTCACGGAAGTGGAAAAGGGATTTGGTCTGGGCTCAACCCAGGCATTAGCCTCCAAGGCTGCAGCACGGTGTGGAGTTTCATACAATATGCTTGGAGCATTGCAAAGCAATTGCATGCCATTGTTGGACTGTTCAAAACACAGCTAAAGTATTGTTAACTCTCCTTTTATCTCTCTCCCTCTTTCTTTATCCTTTTCTTTCTTTCATTCTCTCGCTTTCTCTGTCCCACCATCAATCTACGTTTCCCTCCTCCCCACCCCCACTCCCTCTGGCACCAGAGCCCAGATCTCAGGTCATATGAGCCCCAGTAGCTGGCACCACAGTGTATTAGACCAGTCTGTCCCTTCTGGCACCCGCGGGCCTCCAGCCTTCCCCCAGGGTGACTCAGCGTGCGGTCCTAGCCAACAAGCTCATTAATTGCTGTCATCCGGCTCCCTCAGGCCACCATTTACCCAGCTTCTCCCACAACACAGTTCGCCTTCGGAACGCCGAGTACCTCTTCCTCCATAATCACATTTCCTTTTGGAGAGGAATTACTTTGGAATTGCATTGATGGAATTTGAGAGCATGAAAATTGTGCATTGAGAAAAATCTCAAAGAAAGTCGGTAAAAGGTAGAGAAGGATACTGGAAAATAGTGCAGTATTTGTAACATGTTTGATCAGTATTATCGGTAAGATCTTAAAGAAAGTCGCTAAAGGTAAATAGAAAAGAATACAACTCACAATAAGTCACGGAAGAGGAAAGAAATAACACGTGTTCCTGAGATGCAGGCTATCATTAGTGTGGTGAAAAATAGATTTCCCTCACTGAGGTTGAGGGCTGGGTGAATAGAGTGAGGGTTGGACTACTCACCTCATCTAGACAGTGCTCATACTGCTCCCTCTGGCTCTCATTCTCCATGGCCAATGCTGAGTTTTCCTCCTGTACAGCAAAATAAAACACATTTAGTGATGACTGAAATCCACTGAGAGCTTGTCGTTAAAAGCAAGTTTGTATGCATCAGATTTGTTTATGAGTCATTTACCAAACAGTAATGCAGGAAGAGTTAAAGTAATTCAAGTAGTATATAAAGAAATACCAGGCGGTGCCTGCTAGTCAATTTAAAACAATCACAGGTGGTTATAGAACAATCAACATATAATTATCTAACCTGATTGACATACACTGAACAAAAATGTAAATGCAAAATGCAACAATTTCAAAGATTTTTCTGAGTTACAGTCCACATAAGGCAATCAGTTAATTGAAAGACATTCATTAGGCACTAATCTATGGATCTCACGTGACTGGGAATACAGATATGCATCTGTTGGTCACATATACCTTAAAAAAAGTATGGGCGTGGATCAGAAAACCAGTCAGTACTGTATCTGTTGTGACCACCATTTTCCTCTTGACGAGCGATAAAGCTCCTTCGCATAGAGTTGATCAGACTGTTGATTATGGCCTGTTGAATGTTGTCCCACTCCCCTTAAATGGCTGTGCGAAGTTGCTGGATATTGGCGGGAACTGGAACATGCTGTCGTACACGTTGATCCAGAGCATCCCAAACATGCCCAAACATGCTCAACAGGTGACATGTCTGTTGAGTATGCAGACCATGGAAGAACTGGGACATTTTCAGTTGTACAGATCCTTGCAACATGGGGACCTGCATTATCATGCTGAAACAGGAGGTGAAGGCGGTGGATGAATGGCACGACAATGGGCCTCAGGATCTCGTCACGGTTGCTCTGTGCATTCAAATTCCCATCGATAAAATGCAATTGTGCTCGTTGTCCGTAGCTTATGCCTGCCCATACCATAACCCCACCGCCACCATGGGGCACTCTGTTCACAACATTGACATCAGCAAACCGCTCACCCACACAACGCCATACACGTGGTCTGCAGATGTTAGGCCGGTTGGACAGACTGCAAAATTCTCTTAAACGAAGTTGGAGGCAGCTTATGGTAGAGAAATTAACATTCAATTCTCTGGCAACAGCTGTGGTGGACATTCCTGCAGTCAGCATGCCAATTGCACGCTCCCTCAAATCTTGAGACTTCTATGGCATTGTGTTGTGTGACAAAACTGCACATTTTAGAGTGGCCTTTTATTGTCTCAAGCACAAGGTGCACGTGTGCAATGATAATGCTGTTTAATCAGCTTCTTGATATGCCACACCTGTCAGGTGGATGGATTATCTTGGCAAAGGAGAAATGCTCACTAACATGCATGTAAACTAATTTGTGCATCTGAGAGAAATAAGCTTTTTGTGCGTATGGAAAATATCTGGGATCTTTTATTTCACCTCATGAAACATGGGACCAACACTTTACATGTTGCATTTATATTTTTGTTCAGTGTAGATGTGAAATGATACTGAATATGTGGCCAATGAAAATAATGCCAAAGGTATTTGTAGTCTCTCCATTCTGTTTTCATATGAAAAACTATTGATGCAACAAATCATATCTGTGTTTTGTAGCGCAAGACTACACTGCCAGAGAACAAGATAAAAACAAGACAGGGTTCGCCGGGAGGTGGAAAAGGTCAGGTGTCCACCATAAGACCGGGGCCAACTAATAAAAACCTGCAGAAGTATTTCGCAATGAAAGGTCAGGGGGCTTGAAGTTATGATCCTGAACTTTAAAAGGTACAAGTAAGAAGTTAGGTAGAATGGGCTAGAAGGGGCTAATGTGAATATGTCCTTGTTTTAGGGGGGGGGGGGGTGAATATTGCTTCACCTTTTTAAGGGAGAGGGGCTATTGATCTCCTCTGTTTCTAGTTTGTCAAATGGTCCGGGCAGGCCATATTAGAAGCTGTCAACATTCGCTCCGGCTAGCTTACCTCACTCGCCACATGCCCTTTAGTACAAACAGCCAGCCTTTGATTAAAACCCGGGCTAAATAATTGCACCTAACATATTCCACTGCCTTAATCGAAATGGCACAGAGCTATAACAAATGAGCAACTTTGAGATGTACATGAAAAGCCCTTTACAAAAAAAATTCACTTGTATTATTACGTATTAATATTAGTAAAGTAAAAGCTCCTAGTGAAGGTAAATAATTACCCAGAGGTTGCATATAAGCATTTTTTCTGAGGTTCTTATCATATTCTTTGTGTTGGTAGTAACTGGTTGAATCATCTTTCTCTATGGGACAAGGGGTCGGAGAAAGGTGAAGTGATGTGCTGTATTGACGTATGTGGGGAAAATATGTCTACTTCCATCAAACTTCCATCAAACTGAACCTATCAGTACCTGATAAACACACATTAAAAAGCATCCATGATGAACGCTGAACATTTTCTGCTTGCATTAAAAGCATTTGAAATACTTTCATTATAGTACTCTTGCCATCTTGTATTGCAAAACATCATGGAGAATAATGTCTGACATTGCAGACAAACAATATCTTGTACAGCCACAGTGCATAATCAATATTACTGTGAATGAATGCAGTGCTCGGCTGCGATGCGTTATCAACAAATGCTAAACTAAATAAATGTGCCATGTCATTGATTGATTGATTGGGGATGAAAAGAGCAACTAAATCACATAATAAACATGTATTCATATTAGCACATCCTGTTAATGTATTGCTCCTACAGCTGCTGTAATTAAAGCATAGCAACTACAACTGCTGTTGCCATAGATTTTGAAACATATAAATTATGCATGCCATTATAAATAGCTTTTTATAGAATAGAATACATGCATGATCATCCAGGTAGTTTTCTCCTGCTGAGTTCCCATGATTAGAGAAGTGGTTTTCTAGAATCATGGATGTATTTTTCTTGTAAACTTCAATGGAAGGTAACTAGCTAGAGAACAGAGTTATAGACAGCAGGAGTTTTTGCTTCTGGCTCACAGTAGGTTTGAATTGGGGTGAGGAGGGCGGAGAAGGGAGGAGGGATTGTATGGACAGGGCGAGAGCTGGCTGCACCACAGTCAGTTCTCACTCTGCCTGTAATTGAACAGGAGTTAGAGCCAGCCCTGCACTGAGACCAGAGTGGCAGCTGTCCTTCTGTTACGCCTGAACACCAGACCTCCTTTCCCTGGCACCCGGCTGCCAACTGTGCCAACCAAGCTGCATGGGCACAAGGCTGGGCAATGGGCATGCACACTTGCTCAAACTGCAGACAGTCACCCAAGACCCAGTCACTTGCTTGCTCTGTCTTCCCATGGAGTCTCTACAACACTTACTTGTGTGGAAAGCTAGAAGCATTGAGAGTTGAGCTGGAATGGATGAGTTAGGTACAGGTATATCTCCCTACCTCTGAGGAAGTACAGTTCCCGCTCAGCCCAGTCAAAACTGTTCGCTGCTCTGGCACCCCAATGGTGGAACAAACTCCCTCACGACGCCAGGTCAGCGGAGTCAATCACCACCTTCCGGAGACACCTGAAACCCCACCTCTTTAAGGAATACCTAGGATAGGATAAAGTAATCCTTCTAACCCCCCCCCCCCCTTAAAAGAGTTAGATGCACTATTGTAAAGTGGTTGTTCCACTGGATATCATAAGGTGAATGCACCAATTTGTAAGTCGCTCTGGATAAGAGCGTCTGCTAAATGACTTAAATGTAAATGTATATCATTTGTAGCGGTGTATTCCATCCTATGTCCACTCGAGATTAATCCCAACTCATTTTGTCCTTCGACCGAATGTCTAATCAGTCAACGACGCTACTTCCATTAGCGTTTTTTGGGGGGGAGCCGTAAAAACATATAAATTAGAGTGGCAGCATTAACTGATCATTCAAGCATCTGTGAAAAGAATCCCCATTTCCTTCCCCCTCCAAGATGTTTTTTTCAAAAGGATTCAATCTAAGCTTAAAGTAAGCACCATTTCTAAAGGCATAGCATGCCCACCATGGTAATGAACGATATCAGTTGGGCTGGGCTGGTGGGGGGGGAAATAGAAATGGGCGCCCTTACTTAGTGTCACCACCGTTTACACATAACAAAGGCCAGTGATGTATTGCCTCGCCGTTGTTCTAACCGGTTCTCTTCTGGAGGAGCATCCATCACGGATGCAGCGGGACGGAAGAAAATGGCAGATACATTTCGAATGTAGTTTTTTGGGGTAATGCGGGACGCTTCCTCTTACAAATCACTAGACAGGCCTGCCATTATTTTATTTTGACTGCAGAGAAGATAACTTATACAGTGATAGAGGAGCCATAAAGCAACAAGCAATTACACTGCATTTTGTTGTAATTAGCCTTAACTGCAATTTCTGTCAGCATGGAGTTAGTGGCACCGTTAATAATGTCTGTAGAACGAGCCGGTTTCTTGGGTCCTTCATTAACTCTGGCAGCGTTTTCTCATGTCTGAGCTGTCCATAGTGGCTTAGGAGAAGACCTGGGTTCAAGTAGTATTATATATATTTTTTAATACTTTCTCTGCACTTGATTGAACTTGGTTGAGCTTGTCTGGCCGCAATGGGACCAATGGCGTAGTCCCAAAAGTGCAAAACCTTTCCCGTCGGGCACTCCGGTAGGGGCTCTATCCTTTTATTCTTTGTCCCCAACGCTCTAGGCGACCAGTTTTGATAGCCTTCAGCCGATGTCATCTACAAAATAGCTTCCAACACTCTACTCAGCAAACTGGATGCAGTCTATCACAGTGCCATCCGTTTTGTTATCCAAATCACCTTATACCACCCACCACTGCGACCTGTATGCTCTAGTTGGCTGGCCCTCGCTACATATTTGTCGCCAGACCCACTGGCTCCAGGTCATCTATAAGTCTATGCTAGGTAAAGCTCCGCCTTATCTCAGTTCACTGGTCACGATAACAACACCCACCCGTAGCACACGTTCCAGCAGGTAAATCTTACTGATCATCCCCAAAGCCAACACCTAATTTGGCCGCCTTTCCTTCCAGTTCTCTGCTGCCAGTGACTGGAATGAATTGCAAAAATCGCTGAAGTTGGAGACTTTTATTTCCCTCACCAACTTTAAACATCAACTATCTGAGCAGCTAACCGATCGCTGCAGCTGTACATAGTCCATCTGTAAATAGCAGACCCAATCTACCTACCTCACCCCCATACTGTTTTTATTTTATTTACTTTTCTGCTCTTTTGCACACCAGTATCTCTACTTGCACATCATCATCTGCTCATTTATCACTCCAGTGTTAATCTGTTAAATTGTAATTATTCGCTGCTATGGCCTATTTATTGCCTACCTCCTCATGCCTTTTGCACACACTGTATATAGACTTTCTTTTTTCTACTGTGTCATTGGCTTGTTTATTGTTTACTCCATGTGTAACTCTGTGTTGTTGTCTGTGTCACACTGCTATGCTTTATCTTGGCCAGGTCGCAGTTGCAAACGAGAACTTGTTCTCAACTAGCCTACCTGGTTAAATAAAGGTGGAACAAATAAATAAATATCATACGCTCAAAGTATTTGAACATTAGCCACAGACCCTCGCGGCATCAGCGAGGGCCACTTCGTAAATGAGTAGGTGGGTCTCTGAGCGTAATTCGATTAAGTCTTAATAGACTTAGCCCCTTTAATTGCTGAGGAGATCTGAAAGCCTGGTGTGTCAGTCTAGTGGGTGTACTGTATGGTCGGAAACAATCAGAATCAGAAGGATTACTCAAAATGGATTTCTGACTCAACTGTTGCTAATGCTGAGAACAGAGCACACAGTGGAACAGTGGAGGAGCGCTATGGAAGTGAACAAAGACCGCTGTGAAGTCCTAGAAACCTGAGCCCTCTGTGGAGCGCTTTGCTCTTCAAACAGCAGAGCGCACAAGACTTTGATAAGACCATTATGCTCCAGACTGCAAACATAAGAAGGAGAGCCTGGTGGCGGAGGCAGAACGAGGGAGGAGAAGAGAAGAGAGGCGGAGCCATGTTTTGAATTGTACCTCTAGGGTGCGCAGACGCTCCAGAAGGAGCTTTGTTTGGTCCTGAAACTCTTCCGCTCGGCTGATGCTGCCGATGTCTGCCAGCAAAGGGTCTCCAGAAGACGGCAGTGGGCTACTACCGCTGCTGTTCTGCTCCAAGCTGTCACGCGTCTTCTGCACCTCCTCTGAGAGTTTATCCTGATAGACAGACGAGAGGAAAGAGAAAGAGAGAGAGAGAGAGAGAGAAGACGATGGAGAGAGAGCAAAAGAGAAATAGAGAGAAAGGCAGAGAGAAGGAGAGTGAGAAAGAAAGAGAGAAAGACAAAGGCGGGAGAAGAAGGAGAGAGAGGGGAAGAAGGAGAGAGAACAGAGAGGAGAGAGAGAGGGGAAGAAGGAGAGAGAACAGAGAGGAGAGAGAGAGGGAAAGAGAAGAAAAAAACAATTCAACACCCAAAACATCCCCTAATCCCTAATCGCGTTTCACTTGTATTTCCAAAGAGTGGCAGTGACCTTGAGACCTCTCCATCTTGTCTGCCTATAGAGGACCCCACACCCCTCTTTCTCCCCCCCTTCACACCCTGCCTCAGTCTCCAGCTGTGACACTAATGCACAGAGGCGGAAATTAAAAGCGAACACAATAAAACGATGGGGTCCATGATATCCCCAGGCCCGCTGGGCATGGCTCACCAAGAGAGTCACAGACGAGACAGCATCCTGATATTTGACTAGCTAATTAGGTACTGTACATTCAACACAGGATATAGAGTACTGGTAAAGGAGGATATGTCATGTGTCGCCTGTCAATTATTCGAAGTATTTTCACACTATCCTAGAAGTCAAGGAGGGATTTTCTTTCCCTCTGATGTTACTATTCAAATAAATGATATCATGCTACTTTGGTCTTAAATCAGTACACCACGTTGTTTTGTATGTGATATTGAGACATATGAAAACCATAGCATAAGCTGTCGTTAAAACTAATATACTGTATTTACACCCAACACCATTTTCCTTACAATTTAATACAAAAACCCCTACCAGTGGGGATTTATGATGGATTTCCTGTATCCAAAACAAAGTGATATGCCGATAATATGAAACGCTTAATCCTCACTGTACTAAACTGGACATTTATCTTTATGCATTGAATGTGCTTTAAAAAACACACACACTGCTCCTGGGGTGATATAGTTGCCATGAATCCTAAATGTAGGTACATTTCAATAGGAGAGATTGAGACACCTTTAAATACTCAACATGCATGGCTTAGTCTGATCGAGGGAGGTCACCGCCCTTTCATTTGCAACATCCATTTCACAAACGCTCTTATCTCCATCCTATTCCAAATCTGATCAAGGACCAGGAGAGGGATAAAACTACAATTGAGCTGGGAGTTAGATGTCGTGTAAACCTCAACACATGCCTATAGCCAGCCAATGAGCTTTGCAATGCAAGTAAATGGACTTTCCCCCCCCCCAATTTTTCACCTTAAAATCTCACCAAAGCCTTTTGTTGTTATCGCCTGATGTACACCTGTGCACCTTTGTTACATTTTTCATTCAATCCTTCTCTTCCCTCCTTGACAGTTAATTGTCAAGCCGGACGATGGGCTTTCACGGTAGCGCGGCGGACGCAGACAGCCATGGCTGGAGACATTGATAGATGAGGTTGAGTCCTTGCTAGCGCCGCCATATCCAAATGCATCCGAATCAAGTCGTCCCTCCCTCCTGAACATGAATTGGAAATGCTGTCCTTGGCAACCACTAGCATTATGTTTTGCTTTGAACTCCAATCTTGGCTAAAACATGCCGGTGGTTCCCAATCTTGACTTTGTTTGATTCTTTTGTTTTGCAGGCACTCTGTAGTAAAAAGTTTTAAGCATTTCTTATTGTACAAGTTCACGCCGTCCCTGCCTGTTTGAGTGAGTATTCTTTCGTTTGGTGCATAATGAATATGACCCATATCTTTCCCCCAGTAATGGTACCATTAATTGAGAGCTTGTTCTTATTACCACAGCCCTGTTATGTCTGATTGCTTGCTGAACATCTGGTCACAGTAGGTGCAGTCATCTCGGTAACCTGACATATGTTTCTCTCCACATGTGTATGTTTGCTGCATCCATTCACACAACTTAGAGCGAAATCAATCCCCCCACACTGGCACACGTTAGAGCGAAATCGATCCCCCCACACTGGCACACGTTAGAACGAAATCGATCCCCTCCACTGGCACACGTTGACAGATTCTAATTCCATGTTTAATTAATCCACTCAGGTTGATTAATTCTGGGGCTGCTATTATTCTGTATAATACCCATCATTTGAATAATCACAGGGTATCTGACTATGTGGAAATATGGTCCACTGCTGAGAGGAAGGCTGCATTGCAAAATGCCCCCTATTCCTGTTATGCCTAGTGATATATACTTTATGGGCCCTGGTCAAAAATGGTGCTCTGTATAAGGAATAGGGGATTCAGCCATAGAGTTATACTCCCTACGTTCACCCACAATAAATCTAGCTAATGCATGTACTAGGCTTATTGAAATGTATACCGCCATACCTCCATTTCCCATTATGACACAATTTTTTTTCACACATTACCATTCATGATCGATTTCTAAAGGCATAGCATGTCCACCACACTAATGAATGGTTTTGTCTTTTATAACGACGTTGTCACGTTCTGACCATAGATCTTTTGTGTTTTCTTTGTTTTAGTGTTGTCAGGGTGTGAGTTGGGTGGGTAATCTATGTTTTCTATTTCTGTGTTTGGCCTGATATGGTTCTCAATCAGAGGCAGCTGTCAATCGTTGTCCCTGATTGGGAACCATATTTAGGTAGCCTGTTTTCTGTTGGGTTTTGTGGGTGGTTGTTTTCAGTCTTTGTGTGTCTGCACCAGATAGAACTGTTTCGGTTTTCACTTTGTTGTTTTTGTATTTTGAGTTGTTCACTTCCATTAAATAAGATGAACAATTACCACGCTGCGCATTGGTCCTCTGATCCTTCAAACTTCTCCTCCTCAGATGAGGAGGAAGACGACAGCCGTTACAGACGTAGCATATTCATCACTGAAGTCAAGAAGTCCGTATAACGTTTTGCATTTGAGAGATACGTGCAATGCACTTAGTGGGAATTCGCTTACTTTTGGTTAACACATTTGGAAATGAAAAAGTTGAAGCTAAATGACATTTTAAATGTGGTACGAATCATAAGAGTACAAGACATGACCTCCATGAACTGTAATGGTATGACCTTTATCGACCTCCCCTAACAGTAACACAACCAAACTACTTCTAGCTCACACAGTTCCACTTTTTCCTACGATGCTGTTTGGAAGGTCACTTTGTCATAATTAAATGAACGTAATTTCACATGGATAATTAAAGGACCTTCAGTGTCAATAAGAGTTCTGTGAGATACCTTGAGTATCTAAGGAACAGCACAAACAAAAAATCCACACAAGAATATACCGTAGCTGCACACATAACACACAAACACAAAGTTTAAGGCTACTATAGGCCAACTGCTAATGAGTCTAATTATAGCAACCAGTTTGGTTGCCAAGAACCGAGCTTAAGTAATATGTGGAGCTGAAGGATGGGACTAAAAACAAATAAAAGATAACTTTTGTAAAACATACTTTGTCCGTAAAATGTATATAGTATGTATAAGCAGGAAGTAGAAACCTAAGTGTTGTGGTCCATTAGTTTACTCCAGTTAGAGGAGAGGTGGTAGGGTTAGGGTAAAATAATAAAGGAATATATATAAAAACATATATACACTACCGTTCAAAAGTTTGGGGTCACTTAGAAAGGTCCTTGTTTTTGAAAGAAAAGCAAATTTTTTGCCCATTAAAATAACATCAAATTGATCAGAAATACAGTGTAGACGTTGTTAATGTTGTAAATGACTATTGTAAGTGGAAACGGCTCATTTTTAATAGAATATCTACATAGGTGTACAGAGGCCCATTATCAGCAACCATTTTAAAAAGCTAATTGATCATTAGAAAACCCTTTTGCAATCATGTTAGCACAGCGGAACAGTTGTCCTGATTAAAGAAGCAATAAAACTGGCCTTTAGACTAGTTGAGTATCTGGAGAATCACCGTTTGTGGGTTCGATTACAGGCTCAAAATGGCCAGAAACAAAGAACTTTCTTCTGAAACACGTCAATCTATTCTTGTTCTGAGAAATGTAGGCTATTCCATGCGAGAAATTGCCAAGAAACTGAAGATCTTGTACAATGCTGTGTACTACTCCCTCCACAGAACAGCGCAAACTGGCTCTAACCATAATAGAAAGAGGAGTGGGAGGCCCCAGTGCGCAAGAGGACAAGTACAGTACATTAGAGTGCTGAGCAGTGCGGTGTTACCTTGTAGGCCTTCATGATGTCCACAGTGTCCACAGCTGTTTGCTCCAGCACCCCCTGGTTCTGCAGCAGCGTCCGCACCGTCTCTTCCATCCTGCACATGCACGCACACACACAAACAGAGGGGGAAGAAGGGGGAGATTGTTTTAGGGCCAGCGACACAAGAGGGGACGGGTGTGTTTTGGATCATACCCCAGTCCCTTTCCACTACAGTATGTGGTACACCACACGATGTGGTGCTGAATGGGTACATATGGCGCTGGGGAGGTTCACAAGTGCATCCACTGAGGCAGAGTATTGACAGACTGCCTCAGTGCCTCTATGGGACTTGTGATACGGTTGTGCCTCGATTTTTGTGCCAAATAATGATTTCTCTCAATGCAAACCAGAGACTTTTACCCCACAGCCTACATCAATATGCTACTCCTCACCCCTGATTCCCATATGAATCACTACAATGGGATTACCTTTTGTTCTACATTCTCCCTGGCCTATTCCAGGTAAAAAACACATCCAGTGAGAGTTGGACCTTTAGGGAGATTGTCTAGGATAGGGCTCCCTCCATTGACCCGGCTGGAAATAGGCCTACAAGTCAGAGTACAAAGAGATGGCGCGATGAAACCACTGTGACATTTCAGGAGAGGAATGCCATTGTGGAGCAGGGAGAGAAGGCCAGACTTTGATAAACGAAGACGAATTCCAAATCATCACAGCCGACACAGCCAGCGACACGTGCCAGCGACACGTGCCAGCGACATACAGTATCAATGGATACAGCCAGGGACAAAGCCATGGCCATAGCCAGGGGACATAACCATGGATTGACAGATGGGTGTGTCATTTGCAATTTTAAATGAAATGTTGAAATTCCGTTTCTGAGATAGTGGGCGAAGAGACAGCAAAACGACAGATAACTTGATGTTGCAGTAAACAGCATTAGGCAACCGACTTGTGTCTCACTGAATTCCCTGTCAGTGTCAGTGACACTTCTGATCATCCTTTCAACAGGGACAGTTGACACTGTTAATTGTTCAGGCTTAACACACTCAGCCACGTTTGTTTTGTTTGTTCTTACATCTGAGCTCAGTGAGATTTTGCCCGTTTTCCCATTGCGGTTTTCACAGTTGAACTGTTGCACAACGGCAAAGCCACGGCTTTAGCGTAGGCAGGTCTGGGCTCTGCCATCGTAGCGGCCACACTATCGTAGCGGCCACACCATCTGGCAGGCTGAGTCGGAAGCACGAGAAAAGCTGGCTATAAATCAGGCCTAGCTAGCTGACTGACTGTCTGACTGATTGACAGACTGAGTGAGTGGTCAGGTCTATGGCAGATTGCTGTAGCCCGCCACTTAGGACACTGTCCATAATCGCTGTGGTCAGGGATAGGGGGTGTGGGACTGGAACATTGTAGTCAGGTCAAGGACTTTGTGACTGATTGACATGCTTGATTAGTATGGTATTGGAAGTAACTAACATGGGGTAACTGACTCATTCAGAGTTTATTGTCTTAACATTAGTTGGGAAACAAATATGGCTGAGCTGAAATACACTGGGATTCAGTCATCCTCTTCACAAACGTACCGGTGTGTCTACAGTATGACCAGGGTCATGAATGATTTACTGGTCAGATCATGTCGTAAGGAATAACTCCTGATCCTTACTTTGATTCACTAGATGAATAGGAGAGCAAAGGCATTATTTACCCAATATTTACATTGATACCGTATTATAAATGTTATAAAACATATTTTTTTAAATCCTGCTTTATCAAAACAACTTTATTTCACTATTTCATTCCCTCACGATCTTTTCTTCCCTCAAAAAACACATTCAAATCAAATTCTCCACATTCTCCGCCACATTACCACCAGGCAGACAGAACGTCACTGTGTAGAGAGGTAGTGGTCTGACCCCGGTGACCTCCACATGGCTAAGTGACAGGATGATGGGGGCCTTTGATGTTCCTCTCCTCTGGCTGGCCTGTGTTGTGGATGAGGACTAGGGGCTGTAGGCTGGAGGTCTGGTGGCTGCGGCTAGCCAGCACTTGAAAGGGTCTCTGTGTGTTTTTTAATAGGGGCTGATTCAGGGCAGATCATGAGAGCACATGGTGTGCCTCAAAGTCCCAACCAGCAATGCTGAACAAGCCCAGGCCCAATCCCAAATCTACAGCCTGGCCAAGAGAGATGGGCAGAAACATTCCCCTGCAGTACACACGCACTTACACACACGCGCACACAAAGCTTCCAGTGCCGATTGAGGGGAACGACTTCAACATGCGGTGGATTCCCCAGACTGGTTGAAGTCACAGGGTCCTGTATGTGCACCATATAAGCAGAGAGAGAGAGAGAGAGCAGAGGGGGATAAAGGGACCATGGATACGGATGAAAGCCACTGCAGTGGTGCCAAAGTCAGACTTCATAATACATGCTGAGCTACAAGGTGCCTGACTGTGACTGTCAAAATGCTATTCTATGAATCAGAATGTCCATGACTAGCTGTAATGCTATGCTGAATAGCTTCTTCTAATAGTTAGTTAAGTAGTTAACCCGTAGCTACCCTGAATATCTGCATACTGTATCTTTTGACTCATCACATACGCTGCTGCTACTGTTTACTATATGTCACTTTATCACTACCTATAACAAGGCACCTTTCCCAGGGACATGAAACAAGATAAAGTTATACCTCTGTATAAGAAGGGGATAAAGTCTCACCCTGGGAATTATAGGCCTGTATCTATCCTCTGTGTAACATCAAAGATCCTGGAGAGAATTGTCCATGAGCAAATGTATGAATATGTTAACAAACAGGGTCTAATGTATGATTTTCAGTCGGGTTTTAGAAAAACATACTCTACTGATTCATGTCTACTTTACTTGACTGACTTCACCAGGAAAGAGATTGATGAGGGAAATCTGTGTGGAATGGTACTGCTTGACCTACAGAAGGCCTTTGATAGAGTTAACCACTGTCTCCTAATCTCCAAACTGGAGGCACTGGGGTTAAGTAGTTTCCCTCTAGGCTGGGTAAAGTCCTATTTATCAGGAAGGGAGCAAGTAGTAGAGGTTAATGGTTCACTGTCTCAGGCAAAACCAATGAGTTGTGGCGTTCCGCAGGGGAGCGTGCTTGGGCCTCTGCTGTTTTTATTGTATATTAACGATATGAAAGATGCTTGTTCTTGCCGTCTTTTTCTTTATGCGGATGACTCTACACTTCTGGTGTCTCACAAAAGTAAAACTATGTTGGAGAGCATACTTAGCACAGAGCTTACTAACATTAGCAAATGGCTTGGAGTAATAAGCTATCTCTGCACTTAGGGAAAACTGAAGCAATTATTTTGGGATCCAGACCTAAATTGTGTAGGTCGTCTGAAATCAGAGTGGAGTTAGGGGGTGAGGTGCTGACTACTAAAACCTCTGTTAGCTACTGGGATGTATCCTTGATTGAAGCTTGGGAGGTGTGAGAATGGCCAATAAGGTGCTAGGGAAGGCTAATGCCAGGATTAAGTTTTTGTCTAGAAAGTCCAAGCTGCTTGATAAGGACTCCATGAAAGTGCTAGCTACTACCCTCATTCAATGCCATTTTAACTATGCTAGTACTTCCTGTTTTGGGGGCTTATCTAAATTTATGAAGGGAAAGCTCCAGATAGCCCAGAATAAGCTGATCAGGGTAGTATTTGAAGGTGAGTCCACGTACTCACATAAGCAGGAGCTGCTTTCAGGAACTAAACTGGCTGCCTGTTGAGGCTAGGGTGTCCCAGATTAGACTAGGTTTGGTTTACAGGAGTATTTATGGTTCTGTGCCCAGATATCTAAGTGATTACTTTCCTCGTGTTAGGGATGCACACAATCACAGCACCAGATCAGGTGTTGCTGATGTGTGCTTATACAGGTTCAGGAGTAATGCTGGGAAAGGTACTTTCTTGTATACTGGAGCCTCAGAATGGAATGAGTTGCCTCTGCCTATAAAAACAACGTCCTCTCTGGACAGCTTTAAAAATAAAGTAAAAATATGTTTGATGTCTTCTGTGCCCATATACATAACCCCTATGATGTAGCTGGAATGATGAGATAGATGTTCTTCTTCTATGTTTTTGTTTTATTATTTCACTGCCTTACTGTGTTTGATCTTGCCTAGCCATCTTGTCTCAAGAGGACCACAGTGGAAATAAGTCCCAGACTTTATTGTGTGTTATCCTCGATGATTTTATTCACGTGCATGTATGGCTTTTAAGTTGCATGTGTGCTTGTTTTTTTTAAATGGTCGAATTAATCAAATCAAATAAATATGTACTGTACAGTACAAATCTACAACAATTACCATGTACCCCTGAACATGGACTAGGTACTGGTATCCTGTGTATATAGCCATGTTATTGTTACTCATTGTGTATTTATTCCTCATGTTGGCCTATTATTTTTCTTGTATTTCTCGTTTTCTCTCTGCATTGTTGGGAAGGGCCTGTAAGTAAGCATTTCACTGTTAGTCTACACCTGTTTGCAAAACATGTGACAAATACAATTTGATTTGATTTAATGCTATGTCATGTCGTAATGCTATGACAGTTCATAAAGCTATGACAAGTTGTAATGCTATGACAAGTCGTAATGCTATGATAAGTACCGTAATGCTATGAAAGGTCGGTATGCTATGACATGTCGCAACGCTATGACAAGTTGTAGCGCTATGACAAGTCGTAATGCTGCCACATTGACATTCAAAAGCTACATATGAGAGGAAAGCCAAACGAATCTTTCTCAGGTGTTTTTTCAGCTACTAACCTATAATTTACATATGACACATCTCATCCCTCAGCACCATACATGACTAAAGTAGATTAATGCAGCTCCACACACAGTGACCTGAACATAACATTTAGTTCTATTGTCTCTGTTGTCCCCTTGAAAAGGTGGGTTCAAGTTTAGCTCCCATTAATTCTAAACACATTTCTCCCTCCGATTCATCTGGGGGAGCATCACAAATAGGACTGTCTTGGACAATTACCCCTGATAATCACATTTTGATGGTGTACTGATTAGGAATTATAGTGTTTTCTGAAGCTATTTAGCAGTAGAATTCGTGAGGACAGGGGAGGGAGATCCGCGAGGTTGTTTCAAGTGCATAATGCTTTTCACGTTTTTATTACATTTTTTTATGGTTTTATATGTAATCAAATAGAGTGAGAATGGTTTCAAAGATTCTGAGTGTTTATTTCATTTATCTCTAATAATAAACTTGGATTAGGATCATAACTGTAATCCAGCGACAATTTCAAAACATCCTCAAGTCGCACATATGCTGTATATTAAGTGTGATTATGATGTCACTTCAATTCAATTTACAGAGGGATAAAAAAAAATCTGACTCTGGCCTAACAACTTGAGCCATTACCTTTGTCTATGATACTAAATGTAATAACATTGCCATTTAAAATCTGTTGGGAATTTCCTATTTTTGTGTGAAACACTTATCAACTCCACTTGATGTCAACCCAAACCATTAAAGCTGATAAGTACATAAGTGAAAAAAAGCTGTGAAAGATAGTTTTTTGTGTGTGTAGAATCAAAGCTTAAATCTGTGTCCAAACAGCCCTTACTTAATGTGGTTACAATCTCAGTGGTTGTAAATGACCTTCTATTGAGGACCTCGCTGGAGAAAAGGAGGGAGGAAGGGAAGGATGGAGGAATGGATGGATTGAGGAAAGCAAAGCCTGACTCGTTTGACCCCCAGACTGCACCAGCTGAATTTCAAACACGTCGGCAACAGCCAGGAAGTACAATTAAGTCTCCAATCAATTTCCAGCCCCAGGTATAAGTAAAACACGCACGCACGCACGCACACCCCCCCCCCCCCCCCCCCCACACACACACACACACACCACTTCAAGTAAATCCAATGGGGGAAGGAAGCCAGATGTCTGAATGAGCTGAATGAGGTGTGTTTGACAAGTCGTCAGAACATGCAAACCGTTGATGGACCAAAATGGCCTGTTAGAGGTAGAACACCCTGTGTGGCGGTCTCCCCTGCGTCCTGTGTCTCACATTACTCATGTCTCAGCCACTTTCAGATGGCCCAAACATTGAAACACAGATTTGCAGCTTCCTGCCATTAAAGCTATGAAAACGTTCACCGCCGTCCAGACTTCAAATGGGACGCCATTTTTATCACCTGTCAATGAAAACGATCAAGCGCTATTCCAGTTGTAGAACAGATACCAGTCAAATTCAATTAATTCTCAGAGGTACCTCTAACAATGCTTCACGCACAACCAAGGATTTAGCAAAAAAAACGACACACACACAAACACACAGATCTTTAAACACTCACACTGATCAGATTGCCTCAGTCCGACTTACCCCATGTTGCTGAATTTGGGTCCATTGTGTTTCTTACAAACATCCCTTCTCCTAAACAATGCCACAAACACCGTGCACACTTCCCTAAGCTCCATGGGGACAAGCAGACGGACCAGCCAGCCTGCTCTCAGCACTCAGCTCTCAGTGTCACTGGCTGACCCAGACACAGATCAAAATGTGGGTCCGCTAAAATAGGCCATTCAAGAATCATACAAGCCTGAGTGCTTTTCCCATGTAACAGACACTGCCAGCATGTTTGGTTGGTCGTCCGTTAGCTGGTCGCTGCTTTGGAATCATGAACCACACACAACCCGCAGGCCAGTCTCAACCAGTCTCGCTTTCTATGAGGTGGCCTGCCTTGTGGTGGGTTATTATCCAATCCCTATGCTGTCCCAGTCAGGATCATGGTCTGGTAAGAGAAGTCCAAAGGGAGGGAGAAGTAAAGGGGGAGGGAAACCCTTTCCCATATGTCCCATGTTAAGCCTGAGCCAGAGGAGGACAGCCCCTGCTGTGTCGACGCTAGGCTGTGGCTAGGCTACGACCAGGGATCAGGCCTGTGGCCACAGGGGGGAAGCCGGGATACGGATCACTCAGCCTGGGATGAGTGTGAGGGATGGATGGATGGACAGCAGACGTGGAGCTTTATTGGCTGCCAGGGATTAGGGAGGCTGAGTTGAAACCAACACTTTCTATTGCTATGTAAGTCACTGCTGTGTCGTCATGTCAATACTGTACACAAGCAATAATCACACAAATTGACAGACTGAAAGACAAACAGACGTATTTCTCAGGACACATATTACCATGATAGAGAAAGAGTGAGACCATGAGCTCATGGGTTGGATTGATCTACCTGGCTACTGCAGCCTCGGGGCTCATTGGGAAATGCCCTGGACCAAACTCTCACTCCATCAACACGGTATTAGGAGCTGAGCTCTCCCAAACCCCCATTAAGAAGGTTTGACAAAGGCACAATTTGAAAAGTCTTGAAAAAAAGAGTAGGGAACAATCATCAGGTTGTGGCTGGATTGGGGTCACGAGGGGTCACCATGACTTGATGGATAAATATTATCATTGCCTTATCTTCACCTGGCATTAGCTCCTGGAAAACTCAGCCAAACGATCTGACTCAGCATTCTTGAAGTTCCATTTTTCCAGTTGAACACTCTTTTTCTCATTTCCACTAAATCTCCTCCACCTCTGTAAATGCATGTAATTGCCCGGCAGGCCGATAGATTAAGCTAAGCCACTTTTTTTTATCCTCTTTCAAACTTTTGTTTTGTGTTTTTCGACCAGAATGGGTCATTGTAATGGGGACTCTCCTGGCCTCTACCCTCTCCTCCTACCCTAGAGGGGACTGGGTGACCTGGACCCCTAATAAAGCCCTCAGGACAAATGCTGTTGGGGTCTCTACACTCGTTCTCTGTCCAGGCGATACACATCCAGTTTTGTTTAAAGCGGAAAATGGGTGGGTGGGGGGGTGCATCGTTCCCCTTTAGCACAGGGGAAGCATTACAACTTCCTTAAACCCTAGGACCACTGGCTCTTTCAAGTCACCTTTGACCCCTGACAGTGAGACATGCATGACGAGGAGGCAGGGGGACACCAAAGGGACGAGTGAGACAGTCAGAGGCCAGGCAGACCAAGGCAGTCATGTCACTGTTTTACAGCCTCCTGTTCTTCTGAGAGAGATAACGACAACCTCCAGGATGCTGCCACCATTTTCCTTTCATTTGAGTGAAGTGCCGTGTCACATAGGGTACAATTCTCACAAACATGCGACTAAAAAGTCACTGCATGGACATATGGATAAGACTTGAGTTAATTCCTCTCGAAAACACAATCCTCTCGTTCTTCCACCTCTTGTCCCTCCTTTATTTGAGGTTGGAGTTCAAGCAAATCCATAATGTTTTTTCCACATGTACATCTCTGGCCATAGGAAGCAGTTAGCAGTAAGCTGGGGGCCAAGGGGCCCCATATGGGCAGAGGCCTCTAGCCCTTGGAGGCTCCCGGAGGATCTGTGATAGGGTTGTGTGTGTGCGTGTGTGTGTGTGTGTGTGACTGCGTATGTGCGTGTGAAGGGTAGCATGTGTGGCCCACATGCAGCACAGAACATCACTGACAGGCCCCAGAGGAGACACTTAGGGAGGATGACAGGATGAATCTGATTACTCCACAGCAAAACCAGGAGCACAGCTGTCCCCCAACCTCCTCAAACCTCCCCCTGCCTGGATGCTCCTCTTGGGGCATGGAGAGGAGAAGGTGGCCTGTGGTCAGGGTCTCTCCCCTCCACACACAACCTATCCCAGCTGAGGTCATTGTACAGGCTCTTCTGTCATTCCCTATCATAAGCATCTACTGTGCCTGGCATTGCTGCTATGTAATGAAGTACAGGGTCATTTCAAGTTAGATTTGACTCCCATGTTGAGTTTAAATATGTTCATACATCTGTACAGTAGTACCCAGAGCCATATATTAAAAGATTTTGGCCAGGTTTTAGAGCGGACGCCATGTTAGTGCCTTTATTCTCAATATTTTGATGAGGTA